>NW_017305705.1:135440-138877 GCF_001594115.1 Trachymyrmex septentrionalis
TTTTCATGATTCGTTTTCAAAATTCATTAATTTAACATTTATTAAATATTTATTTTACATTATAATTTTTTGTTTAAAATGTTTTGAAAAATGTTTTAATTAATTTAATTAATTAACATTTATCAAATGTTTTAAATATATCATTTTTTGAACGTTTATATGACGTTTATTAAATGTTTTTTTTACATTATTTATTTATTTAAAATGTGATTAAAAAACCATTTATTTAACATTTATCTGACGTTTATTATAAAAAGATGTAAAAATTTTATTATTTTCTAAAACTCAAATTAATAAAAAATGGGTCGGGATAATAAAATAATTATGAAAGAGAAATTATCACAATATAATTGCGTTAAGTGTACTGTATATGGATAATAAGAACTGTGTGCATCGATAGTTATAAGTGATATAACGGATAAGATATTTATAACCGTGAAATCCCAGGTTAAAACCCTAAGCGAAAAAGAGTAAAATATAATTAAAATATAATTAAAAATAATTAAAAATTAGAATTAATTAATAAAGTTAGTTGTCTAAGATTTAGGCACTTGGTGATAAAAAAAATAAATTTAAAAAAAGATTCTACGTTATTATTTTTTCTAATTTTGTTCAAATAGGTTTAAAAAAACGTTTTTTTAACATTAAAAAAAAGTTTCTTAAAACATTAAAATAAATAAAAATAATCTTATAATAAAATAATCTTATATTATGGCTCAATAATAATAAATAACAATAAATAAAGAATAAATAACAAGAAGGAGCTACAAGCCAGATTTTTATGTATTTCAAATTCTTAGAACATTCGATCTTATTATTAGGTCATCCTCAGTGTAAAGAAATTAAACGCAAAATTAATAAAACAGTTAAAATTATACAATTTATTTACGCAAAAAGTTGGTAGTATTTATTCCATCTTCCGCACAATGCAATGCTTTTCGTTTTAGTAATATTATCGGTTATATTCTTCCCCATTATAACAGTCGCAATAAGTCCATGATATATAATAAAAAAATTTAACATGATGAGTCATTAAATAAAAATGTATCAGCACACATTCTGTTATCAAATTAATAAAATAAATTATAAAAATTAAAATAACAATGAATAAATTATTGTTATATTAAAAATTATTAGTATATACAATTCTTATTTTAATAGACAACTATATTAAAGTGTGTGTTAATAAATAAAATTATTGTACATATACCTCAACTGTGATTGCTAAACCAGGATATAATCAGTAATTGAAACAATGAATCAATTTAATTTGCAAGAAGCGTTTTATTGATTTTGTCCAATTTGTGTTTAACTTCTTTACATTGAGGATGAACTAATAATAAGGTCGAAATATATGTTTTAAGAATTTGAAATACTAAAAAAAAATCTTGCTTGTAGCCTTTTCTCATTATTTGTTTATTAAAATAAATGCTTTTGTAATTAAAAAAATGATTTAACTCATTATATTTATTGTTTTTAAAAATGCTAACATTTTTGAAAATTTTAAACGTTTTTTTCAAACGTTAAAGAAATGTGTGATTTTCCAAACAATAAATAAAATATTTATTAACGTTAAAAGGATATTTGTTCAAACGTTACAATAAACGTTTTTTTAATAAAACAAAAGGAGCTTGACCCATTATTTTTGGAAATATTGTTTGCTGATTGGGCTATAGATTTTCAATACTAACAATATATCGGAACATGGATTTAGAACAAGCAATGTTTAATATTTATCTATTCAAATTTGATGAACAGAATTAAATATCATTATTCATTACTATCAATGCAAAATAGGTGCAATAAGAAGTTCTTCGCAGTAAATATTAGAATTGCGATAAATTTCTGCTCATGTATATTCGTAAATATGTACATATGTAACTAGAATGTAATGCCAATCGATTCCAAGTCCAAATCAAAACGAAACAGAGAGAGAGAGAGAGAGAGAGAGAGAGAGAGAGAGAGAGAGAGAGATCCCATTTATCTTATTATTTAACTGTAAAGTCATATTTTTCAATAGACACTAATTTTCGCTCCTAGTTATCAATATGTAGAAGAAGGTGGAATTTTTTCGTCCAGGACTTTCGACCAGCGATAATATTTTTAAACGCATATTTTACATTTAATGGTTATGCTTACGCTTTTAAACAAAAAGCAGTCGTGTTTGAATAATGTAGTTGTAAGCACATCACTGTTTGCTAAATGTTACATGATTGAAGATAAATTGTCATTTTAATGATAATTTCAATAGTGAAATCTTTATATTATTTAAGCTGTAAATTTTGTATACGAACGAATTTCACAATAAAAGTAGTAGTTAGTGTTCAAATTTCTTAGGATAATAGTATAAAAAATGACCTTTAAATTATAAATTGTTTTTTTTTGCATTATTCGTTTCTGAAGATGCTTCTAATTTTTTTCTAAAAATTTTATCTTTATATTTCTTAACAAAGAAGTATAAAACTTTTAACTTAACAAAGATCATCTTGTTATGTTTCTTAAAATTACATATATCAACAATCTGCATCTCGATAACTAATTTTTTATCGAACTGCAGACCACTAAATGTATTTGTAATCTTAGAAATATAATAAGGTGATCTTTGTAAAGATACGAAATTGTGAAGATAAATTTTTTTAAAAACAATCAAAATCATGTTAAAGTAATTTTCAAACTTTATGTTTTTATTTTTTTGTCTGTTATAATGTTTCATCGAAATATATTTTTCATCAGTGATCTGAAAATTGTGCAACTTTGAGTGTTTTGAAAGTGTTCTCTATATTTCGTTAAAAAGCAATAATTGAGCAATAATAATGTATTAATATGGTTTTTCATAAAATTAAATCTTTTGATAAATATTATATCGAAAAAATATAATTTTTAGCGTTTAACATTTTGCAAGGCAACATTACTCACATGTTGTAGTGTTAATTATGTTTGATCCAACTTTGAATTAGTTTTGAATTATTAAAGCATAATTCACAGTGATTTTGTCGTAATATGAATCAGGATTCTATTAACTTTTGATCAATATATCAATTTTTTTGGAGTATACTCAGCGTCATGACAACTTCGAATTTTATGAGGAAAAATACATCAGAAAATGTACAGATAAAACGATTTTTGAACGGAAATTTTTTGTACTTTTCTTTGTGATAATTTGTTACACAAATAGCTTCTAAAATGATATATTGAAAGTGTTAACTGATAGGTGGCTATCTCCAACATACAATATATCAGTTCTTGTCTGTTTTATTGCGATATCCATGCGTTGATTACAATACATACAAATCTTACACAGTTTTGAAATTGTAATATTATTAAAGTACTATATGTATTATATAGTTAGTCATTATATATTGTTAATAAATGTATACGATTATCATCTAAGAAATGTATAAATAGATTTTATAGACAAGGATATATATATATATATA
>NW_017305705.1:138977-172426 GCF_001594115.1 Trachymyrmex septentrionalis
TATATTTTCAGTATGTTTTAAAAAAGTAGATAAATTTCATTAAATGTTTGCTTGCTTACGCCTATGACACTTACGTAAGTATAGACGACGAATAGGGGGAAAATGATCTTTTATAAATGTAAGCTTAGTATTCACATAATCAGATCTTATATTTAAAACTGTGTTAAGTACAATTTTAAGATATCAAAAACCGTTACAGAAACGATCTTGAAAAAAATAAGAGCTAACTATAAATACCAATATATGACTAATCTCTTCAATAACATGTGTATGTTGAAACAACTTGTAGTGAGTTTCTGACAATTTTGCAATCATTTTCGTAAATATTTATGAGTATAAATAAATACTCTTTCTCTATTGACTTTTAATAAGAAATTTAATAAAAAAAACCTTTGTTCTACAGCTGCTTAATTATACATTGTGATAATTTCAATCTGTATATGCATCATGTTCGACGTATTACGTTTTTCCTGATTGCTACGTCATACATATAATATGTTTAAACGTAGTCCATTATCACATAGCGATTCGACGTCAGTCTTCAGTGAGTACGAGTCGCGTGTATAGATATTGAGGGACATCTGTTTCTATCGCGCTTCACGAATATCCATTTTTCCGATTTTTTTTAAGTCGTGTGTTAATTATGTTTCCATCTACACTCCGTACCGTTCTACACCGCACACAACAGAAACTGACTACAACGTGCCAATTACATTTATATGCATCGCGTCTTCAACACTGCACAGGTCCACTGACACAGTTTACAGACGATGAACTTATGACGAAGGAAATGGTCGCTAAACTGGCTAAGCAGGAGATCGCTCCGCTCGTACGAAAGATGGAAAGGGAAGGAAAGATAGACGACAGCGTGTTTCAAAAGCTATTCAAGAACGGCTTGATGGGTATCCAAATCCCGACGGAATACGGTGGAACGGGAAGTAACTTTATGAGCACAATTTTAACCATTGAGGAAATCTCCAAAGTCGACGCGGCAGTAGCCGGATGTGTCGATATTCATAACACTTTGGTAAATTCACTTATTCTTAAAGTTGGATCCGAAGAACAAAAGCAAAGGTATCTACCTAGACTGGCTCAGGATTCCGTAAGTAGTTTCTGTCTATCAGAATCTGGTTCAGGATCGGATGCTTTCTCTTTGAAAACTGAAGCGAAGAAAGATGGAGACGAATACGTGATCAACGGTACGAAAATGTGGATATCGAATTCCGACGTAGCGCAGATTTTCATGCTTTTCGCCAATGCGGATCCTACCGCCGGTTATCGCGGCATCACGACCTTCCTCGTGGACCGTGATACACCAGGTCTGACGGTGGGCAAGTGCGAGGACAAGTTGGGTCTTAAAGCATCAGGCACCTGCATGGTATACTTCGACAACGTTAGGATACCCAAAGACAATCTGTTGGGAAAGTTCGGACATGGATATAAGTACGCGGCTGGATTTCTGAACGAAGGTAGAATCGGTATTGGCGCGCAGATGATTGGGATAGCGCAGGGATGTTTAGACGCGACCATACCGTATACGTTGGAAAGGAAACAATTTGGACAGGAAATTTTCTCCTTCCAAAGCCTACAGCACCAAATAGCTCAGGCGATAACGGAATTGGAATGCGCCAGATTGCTCGTTTACAACGCGGCGAGATTGGTGGAAACTAAAAAGGACATCATGAAGGAAGCGGCTATGGCGAAACTTTTCGCGTCCGAAACCGCGTGTCGTATCACCGCAAAGTGCATAGACTTTATGGGAGGTGTCGGCTTTACGACCAATTTTCCTCAAGAAAAATATTATAGAGATGTAAAAATTGGTACTATTTACGAGGGTACAAGTAATATGCAGTTATCAACGATTGCGAAATGTATTCGCAAGGAATATTCATAAATATGATAATTAAAAAAAGAGTATTCCTAAAATTATGATTATTCCTTAAATTGTTTATATACTTATTTCGAGGCCGATAATCGGCTTGTAGTTTGCAAATAGAAATTATAAAAATTTATACAAAAATATTACTAGGTATCAAGATCTACTTTGCCCAAATACCGTTTTCTTCATTTATTCATGTTATTTATAATATATCCATTGATGTTTACTTATTAAAATTTATTAAATATATTACGTGTATTCCATGTTTTTTAAGAATTTTTTTATATAATACAGCATATGTATGTAATTAAAAATATTTTTTTATTTTTATGCTATCTAAATTAGAAATGAATACGTAACAGTGTAACAAATAAATATGTTTTAAATATTTTTTATTAAATTGTTTAAATAATTTTTAATATTATGTGTATATATGTATAAACGCTTAAGAAAATAAAATTTTGTACAAATACGAATAGTTAAATTTAGAGATGTAGTTTTATATAAAATAATAAATTCAAAAGATGATATAAAATTTAGAAAATATAAAATATTAAAAATAGTAGTTAATTAATTAAAATACGATATTTTGTGAACATTGAGAAGAGCCAAAAATATGTCCAAGTAGAACAAAAAGTTATCATGGTACTAATTTAGCAGTGCACAATATATTTATACTTTATGAATTCACTCTAAAAAATAAAAAAACTGATAAATAATAGAAGCAATCAAATCAATATTTTTAAATACATCCATTTTTATTCTATTCCTTATCAAAATATCCCACATTTACTATTATACCAATATTTATTTGAGATATTTATCTATATTAATATCACACTTATATACTTTAATATAAAATACGTTATATTAATTTATCGAAACTGTAAAACGACAAAATTCTAATAGATATTCTAGAGAAATAATATTCGGAATGTTCTGACATTTGAAATTAATAAAAGATTACTGAATGCATTTGAATATAATGATGAATTAATTATACTTTTATGTAAATATTGTATATTATGTATTTATATTATGTATATTATGTATTGTATATTATGTATTTTTTTACATATTTCTTTATGCTAATAATGAAGTTTATTAATAATAAAGAGATATGTAAATTGGATTTAGGATAATCTATTCCATTATTTCATTTACGAAATATTTCGCAGTTGCAAATAATGAAAAAACTAGTTATCGTATTGCTATATCGCTCTGTCGGTACAAGGTGCATCTCACACAGGTATACAAAATAATATTAATCTTTTTGCTTTACTGAATATTATGAACAAGCATATTTAGAGAAATTATTTAGTAATAATAAAATTTCAATATTTTTAATAACTTTGACGTATTATTATCGCTACTAACGTCACTAACTTGTACTCATATTATATGAATGAAGCTTGTCATATATGACCATAACTGATTTAAAAAAAACGAGAAGTTATTCAGGAATTTAAAATTATCGTTATTTTAAAAGTATGAATTTCTACTTTGTTAATAAACATTGTTATTGAAACAAACCGATTAACAGGGATACATTATTGAATCGATTTTTCTTATATTCTCGGATAGAATGCATTACGTAGCTGTGGCGTAAAGTACGCGATATTCGCTCGTCGACTTCGTAGATAAGTATTCTAGGATTAATTTTATGAGTAATTTAGTGTTTATTATAAATTACAGAACGGACGATGAGAAAAATTATAAACCGTTGGATCGATTTGCATTATATACCATTAAGCCAAGAAGTAACAAGGCCATTTTGCCTCGTGTACCTTATACGCGCGCGTATCCCGAGAGGCCGTGAATTAAGCTTCTTATTTTCGGGATACGAGTCGTTATCGGACGGAAACGATTAATCGAGGTGATGGGCCCGTTCCGTCGGCACATTTTTCTAGAGGAACAATATCGAAAATGTTGAAGGAAAAGTTCAATTTTTATGTTTTTCCATAGGCTACGCTATCGGCGTGAAAATACGTGAGCGTCGAAATTCCATCGTGGACGCGAGCCAGTAATCGCGGAAACATTTAATGAAGATGAAAATGAAACCGCATACACGTGGCTATGTGTTAATTTGCTTCGTGTATTTCTACTGATTTTAATTTTAAAGAAATAACGTCGCAAAATCGAAGTATGTTTACCGCTCCATCACTTTCCACGAAACTAACGAGTCTACATATTGGCTTGGGCTCTCTCCGTGGTCCGTGCGCTGAATACTACAAGCACGTCGTTAACGCTTTCCTTCCAACGACCATTCTGCATTCTGTGGGATATTAAGATATCTTGTGAGAACGATTGTTTTTGGACATAAAAACATTCAGAAGATGGAGGACAAAGTCAGTGGAAACACAGCTGTCGAGACCGCGGAGAACAATGTCGCAGTCACCAAGAAGGCTAGCAAGAGTAAGGTTAAGACACAGCAGAAGAAAATATCGTCGCGGCCACCAACTTCTGAGATGGTGACAGCAGCTATCAAAGAGTTGAAAGATCGCAAAGGCTCGTCCTTCCAAGCGATCAAGAAGTACATAGTGTCAACGTACAAGGTGGACGGTGAGAAGGTTGCTCCGTTTATCAAGAGATACCTGAAATCTGCCGTTACTGCGGGTGCTGTCGTGCAGACCAAAGGTAAGGGTGCCACCGGTTCTTTTAAATTGTCAACGGACAAGCCTAAGCCCACCAAGTCCAAGGGAAAGGCGCCACGTGCCTTAGGTAATTCGGACGTATGGAAGGCTGGTACAAAGAAGGACGTGCAGACAGAAAAGGCTCCACGGAAACCAGCTGCCGCAAAGAAGACGACTAGGAAACCTGCGACGAGTCTGAAGAAACTAGCAGCCACTTCGAAGGCTGTCGCGAAGACTGCTGGAAAGAAGGGCAAGGCTGCCAAGGAGTGGCTGCCCAAGTCACCCTCGAAGACAAAAAAGGCTGTAAAAGCACCTGCAGCAAAGACCAAGACACCTAAACCGAAGAAAGCCACAGGGAAAGCTGTGAAGGCCGCAGCAAAGAAATAATTGTTCTGCGATGGATATAACTCGCTGCAGTTACAAATGGCCCTTTTCAGGGCCCAAATTATTTTTAACGAGAAATAACTCGAATGCTCGCAAAATTTATATTTTCGTTTTATTTCTAATCCTACATAAAATTATTTCAGTATCTTAAATATTTTAATGAACAAACAAACGTATAATGTATAGTAAAATTATATTTATGAAAATTTTAAATCATAACAGATACACGTCATGGTTAACACGTTTCGTGTGAAGAACTTTGTACATTTATTATTTTATATGTCTATAAAATAACATGTTAGGAAGAACTTTGCATATTTTTCAAAAGCATTCTTTCTCTTTTTAATTGTAATTTTAATATATTTAGCTTGATTTTTTCTTGTTCCATTCTGATTTTGCTCTCTTCTTCTTCTCTATTAAGCTGAGTGCGAAGAAGTTTCAATTTTAATATGTTTTCTCGCCTTTTGAATTCAATATCACTATTAACGTTATTAGATGTTCCATTGTTAGCTTTTTGATCATTGCTAGAAGAGATTTTTTGTTTCTTATGCACGAATTCACCAACATCAAAAGACGATTTTCTGGATACATTCGTAACATTTGTCGAATTTGCCGGGGCACTTGTACTTTGCACACGAATGTTGTCAATTCTGAAAAGAGACGTAATTTTATTATTTTATCGATTTATTTCTATTTACTAATTTTCATATATTGAAGTTATACTATATACATATATAAACATTATCTAAAATGAAATAATCAATAAGCATGAGATAAAATTGAGATTTTTATTAAGGATAATTAAAGAATCAATAAAAGAATTATGCATTATAATCTGTTAGACATGAAATTTACAGAACTGAATCACACATTACGTTCCAAATTTATAATACCTCGTTTCTTCGCATGTCTTTGCTAAATCTTCATCAGTCTGTTCCATTTTTATCTAATAAAAGAATTAATTAAAATATGAATAAAAGAATGTGAAATATTCAAATGTTTCTTCGCAATCTGCAATGATTACCTTCAAATTATCTAATATTTCATTTGTATATTCCATAGGTTTTTCAGTGAATTGAAGTGGGTGAGAAACATAAGAGCCACTAAAAAATTAAATAATTTATATAATTAACTATATATTTATATTCATATAATTTTATCTTTTATTGTTTTGCTGTTTGCAAGGAATTATTCGAACTTTAAATTATACATATAAATTAATTTTGAATTCTCTGTTTAAATAAAATTCTAAAAATTTTATAATTTATTGATATAAAACAAAAGATTAACAGATTTTATATTGATATTATAGTTTAGAGATTTACAGAAATGAATAAATTCTATTTTATTCTATTGAATAGTGTAATATTAATAATTGAGCAAGATTTAGATATAGAAAAATAATGTGATATATGTACCTGTTTGTGTCAAAAGAATGTGATACATTAGATAATTCATCATATTCATTCGTAACATGCTAAACATAAAAAATATATAAATATCTACATTTGTACGTATGTAAATAGTTCTTATTTATTATTTATTTTTTGTTTATACATACCGTATGGTATATGTATGTCATTAGATTTATATATATTTACTATTTATTATATTATATTGTAAATTACTTTATATTCAAATACATTATTATTATTATTATTAGGCGTTAGGAATTCGAAAGCTCATTGCCGCAAATACCAAATCCCGCCCCTGTTCCCGTTCCTGAGCAAGATCCCTCCATTTGTGACCCTCGTATCCCATTTCGTTAAATTCAAATACATTCAAATACATTTAAATTCAAATACATTATTCGTTATATTCAAATACATTACAATTTATAAACAAAATTAATGTTAAAAATGATTTGAATTATATTATAATGTTAATTATATTCAAAACTCTATAATTAAATATAATTACTGTACAGGATATGCTTATACATAATAAATTGTATTATAACTATATAAATGTGAGAAGAAACATATTTAAATTTTTTTATTTGAAATTACTATTTGAAAAGTATATCTTAAAACAAAATTTTACGATTTATTATACATAAAATTTATAATTATTATTTATATTAAAATAATTATATCAAATTTTAAATTTCTTTATACAATATCATACATTAGAAAAAAACATTTTCCTCATTGTACTACGATTTAGAGAACAATTAAATACATCTTTATATACACATTTTTTCAATTTTATTTTTAGAAAAAAAATTACGTCCCCGTGCTCCTATTTCACTTACATTATTTTCGGATTCATTCGAAAAATTACTCTCATCATCCTCAAATTCTTGAGAGCATACATTATATATCATATAATCAAATTCCGTTGGTGACATACTCGCTGGTACACTGTCGCCCCATTTTTGTAAAGCAGTAATGTTTTTTTTGGCAAACCACTTCCATCTTTGATATGCATGTCGCACTTCCTTCCAATCTCTTACGACCCCAAACGCCTTCAATTTCTCGGTTAACTCCCGCCATTTGTCGCGCTTTTTCAAGTACACTTCCGAAGTGTTGCTCTTGTTCTCTAAGATTTTTAGATGCTCGTTCACAAATCGAACGACGAATTCCTTCTCCTCTCGCGAAAAGTTTTCGTTCCTTGTTTTTCTGATCATTGAGAATAAAAATGGTGGCCAGTCGATATTAATGAAACAACTAAGAACTATAAACCTCTCTTTGTCTTCTAATCGTGTTCACGTATCCGCGTATTCAAGCGTTTAGAACCGATCGCTCGCTTCAGAGAGCTTTCTCTTTATCTGCAGCAGTGGAAGCTACGTACTGACTGTATTATAGGGCAAGAACCGAGAGCACAGGCTTTTGCATAACGTGTAAGAAAATCAACCAATCAGAGTCCTTCCTTTCATGGAAAGGAAGAACCCTCAGGCTGGTATTCATAGTCGGTTCTTATATTTAAGACCGTCTTAAATAGTCTTAAGATGTCATAAGCCAATCACAAAGCAATATTAGCAGGGCCGCATTAATCCGTTTTGCGCCTAGGAGCTGAAATATTTTTTTTCGAGCGACCTTTTACAAAATATGATATTACCTGGGCAAAATTTTTTTCAGAAGTTATATTAAGTTAATTAAAAAGTTGATTTTCTCGAAATCTTGCCATAAAAAATTCTTTATTTGAAATATAAAGAAAATAAAACTACAAAAATTAAAATATGTTATAATTAAAATGGTCTTTTTCTTCACATTTTAATGTAGCAAATTTATCGATATCATCGTAATTTAAGCTCGTGATAATAAATTCGATATGAAGAACAGAAAGCAAATTTAATATTTCTTTACTATGGATCGTGTTTCACTATAAATTCTCTCATTTATCTATAGTGACTTAAAATCATCCATATCAATGCTAAATTAAAAAAATCTTTCTAAAATTTGCTGCTCTAGGCACTTGATCTATGCTTTAGTACGGCACTCTGCGTATGAGCATCTTAAAATATTACTTAGGACTGTCTTAAAATAAGAAGACTATAAATATCGATCGTTGATTCTCTTATATCTTATGCAAAAGGCTCCGCCCAACAATGAACGAGTAATTCGACTGTCACATTTATCGTTAATGTTCGTAAAAATATATTAATATAAATTATAAAACTGTTAAATTGACAAATATCGACTCGAAACTGCACGTGTATACATTTCAATATTTTGTAGAAGTAAATGCATTAATGTAAGTTAACATTGTTACCATATATATTATTTGTTTGTAGAAACCGTCCCATAACAATAAATATTTGAAATAATATTAATTTCTAACGCGATTTACTACATCAATTGAATCGGAATGAAAGAAAATATAAGATTCTTTATTTCTTAAGTGCTTTAATTTCTAATATTGCCAACAAAAATTCTGATGAATGTTTAGTATAATGCTCTCTTCGATTTTTTTATAATATCAATTTGTGTATCTTAGCATAGAATAAATTCAGAAAGAAAACTGTCACCAAGTTCCGTTTTTTTTAGTATAAATTTGGATATCGATTAGAAAATGATAAATTAACCAAGTCTATTTTATATATATATATATATTAAAATTAAAAGTTTAAATTATTTTCTTATACAAATTATAGTAAAAAATAGTTTGCGATTCAAAGTTTATACTTTTATGTGAACATCAAAATCTTCTGAAATTAGAAAAAAAAAACGGGATTTGCAACAATTTTTTTTCGAAATATAAAACATACTTCACATCTGAAAACACGAATTCACAGAACACTATATTAAACATTCACTAAAATTTGAAGAGCACGTATATATACGTAACCTTTAATTATTTCAGTTATGTATGTAGCACACAAATATGCTTTTAGAGAAAATTCCGACGTATTGACAAATTGTTGGCCCTGAAAAGGGCCGTTGCGACTTGATTTTGAGAAGTGATAGAGCGGTGATAGAATTAACCACCGAAACCATAGAGGGTTCTTCCTTGACGTTTCAGAGCGTAGACCACGTCCATAGCTGTTACAGTCTTCCTCTTGGCGTGTTCGGTATAGGTCACAGCATCACGAATGACGTTTTCCAGAAAGACTTTTAGGACACCTCTGGTCTCTTCGTAGATCAAGCCAGAAATACGCTTGACGCCGCCACGTCTAGCCAATCGACGAATGGCTGGCTTGGTGATACCTTGGATGTTATCACGCAAAACCTTCCTATGGCGCTTTGCTCCTCCTTTTCCCAGTCCCTTTCCTCCCTTACCGCGACCAGTCATCTTGAACTATACTCGGATACGATCAACGATGCTAACTCCGTGAGAACTCGACGGAAAGTGTTGCCGTAGTTCGTATTGGCCATGCTTATATAAGTGAGAGGCAGCGCCTCGTATCCCCTCTCCTATACCAATAGCCAATCAGCGCTGTAGTAGTGTAATAGCGTAGCCGTAGCGCTGAAATTGTGCAAGGAAAATATAACTCTTTCTTTTTTCTTTGAAAAGTATTATCTTATTACAAAGACTAATTTTAACAGTTCTTTATATGTATTACTTATTAAAAATGTGTACATTAATTGTAAAATTTTCAAACATGGAAAAACAATCTTTATAATGTCAATAATACGGCTTACTAATACATGTTGAGTTGACATTTTTCTAAATTCTGATATCATCGATAATATTATAATTGCATTTATATAATTTTTATTGAATGTATTTAACTATATCTATTATGGCCTTATCGATAATTTAAAATTATATACATTACATAGTATTTCGTTCTAAGTCACAAATAAGCACTTGCATTCAAAACAAATCATTTAACACTAATCACATTTGTTGGATTTTTATTTTATTGAAGAATATTCTCTTGTTTTTATATAATTTATTCAATGCGTCAATGCATACAAATAATTTATGAAATACAATATAATTTAAAGGAGAAGGAAAATTATATTCAAATATAAATTCGAAAGATATAACTATGTGAAAAAACTAACTCTTATTTATTTAAACTTTTCTAAAAACAAGTTAAATTTTTTATTTATAGATATGCAAATTTTTCAAATAGAATTTCTGGTATCATTTGAAAATTTTATTTTATTTTATTTTAGCTTTATAACATCTTGTCTCAAATTAAAAAGGGAAAAATATATATATTATATATAATAAATTTAAAAAAATATTTCAGTTTTTCTTACAAGTGTGAATAATATTAATAATTAGTTATTTATTTGTTTTTTTTTCAGATATAAATTTCTAAAATTTATACGAATTTAATGAGTTTAGAAAATTTTTTATACTGAATTTAAATGTTTTTATATAGAAAAATATTACATAAAAACATTATAAAGATGAATATATTTTTGGCGGAATAAAAATGTATCAAAGAAATTATAAGATGTTCTAACAAAAATAGAAAAATATTGTTCTTATCGTAAGAAGGACTGATCATGATTGATAATTACATTTTTAACAAGAAAAGATTAACTGCGGAATCTATGTTTTTTTTTTACCTTTCTTTTAACGCACGTATAATATCTTTATATATAATGTACTGATATTATCATACTAATTGTAAGTGAAATTCAGTCCAAATACGCATCTAGTTTTTTGGTAGTATAGTCCCCAAAGAGAGTGTGACAATTACTTTACTTAAGCATACACTTTTTAATGCAAAAATGGTTCCACATGAGTTTATAAATACATTTACTTTTACAAATATAAATAACAAATACTTAAAATAATAAATACAAATACTTTTTAAATGCAATGAAAATTATTTGGTTAACCACTTTTGAATAAATAGTGACCATACATTAAAACTTTTTAAGAATTATTTATTACAACTTTAACAATTACATATATCAAAGTCGAGGTTATCAGAATTTGTCATTTAAGATGAAAATTTACTATTAAAATTACATTTTAATTCTAAACATCTCAGAAACTATGGAAGTCGACATCTAGTTATTAAGGCAGTGACTTAAAGTTTTATCTTTGACAACAAATCAAAATCAAGATCTTCGAGAATGTCTTCTAATCTAAATAATTATAAATTTATCTACTCAACTTTATGAAACAATAAAACAAATATTTTTGCAAAAGTGTTTTATTATTTTCCATCAACAAGTTTACTGAATTATTAGCAATAAAAAGCAAGTGCGATAAGAAGGAACATAAAACTAGAAATGCTCTATTTACAAAGAATAATGTTCATTGTAATTCGTTATAAAATTTTACATCTTGCTCAAGTATTTCACGTTTTATCGAAAGCTTTAAGAGATCAGCATAATGTAAATTTACATTTATAGCAAATTTAAAAGAAATCGAAGTGTATCCAGTTAAATAGATTTACTACAATATATAAAATCGATTTACACAAGAATCGGTTAATACAAGATTATAAACTTCAGAATATGTATGCTTTTTAATAAAATAAAAACTAATAAGAAAGAAATTGTATATAATAAAAAGTATCTTTCTCGATAAAATGTCATTAATATAATGTACATAATATTATCATTAAATTTATAATTAAATTTATATAGAATGTTAAAAAAACCATTCAACATTTATATGATAGACAGTTCACATCATACTGAGTAAAAAGTCTTAGTGAATAGGTCGAAAACTCAATTGTTTCTGAGATATAAACATTTTTTATGTTAGCATTATGAATAACTTACTGGCTTCTACGTGTCGCATGCGATGTTTACCTCAGTGTTTATAAACTACGTTTTGTATATCCTCATTCAATTTTCATACATATTTCGTAATAGAAGATTTCACTAACTGTGAAATACTTTCTGTAATATAACAAGTAATTCATTTATGATGCTAACATACAAAAATATTTATATTTCAGAAATGGTTGAGCTTTCGACCTATGTTTACTAAGATTTTTTACTCTTGTCAGTATGGTATGTATTATCTACCATATAAATGCTAAATATTTTTTTAACACTCCATATATACATATATTTAAATTTCAAAAAAATTGTAACTATAACTTGTCTTCTTAAATTTATCTTTGAGAAGTAAAACACATTTGTAGAAATAAAAATAACAACGTTATTAACAGATATCAATAGTAAGAACTATGACTCCGTTCTCGCTGTGATAGATAATGCTAACGATGAAGCGAAAAAATCCGATACAAACAATCGATAATGTGATACTTGAAATGCTAGATCTTATTCGGAAGGGTAAAAATGAAACGATTGGGTGAAAATGGTCAACCGCTATTCGCCGTGAATTTTTCTCCAAATTATTCAAAACGATCTCTACCTATGTTGTCAAATTAATATTTGATAACCTTACATTATTTTGACCAATTTACAAGACATCTATCAAATCAATGTATTGCTTCTTCCGCTCCCGGATTATCATCTTTTAAAGTGTTAACATATAGTATATATGTACTCTTTTTTTATGGCATCCTAGTTGTAAAAGTTATGATTTTTTTAAATATGACATCAATTCGTGAACTTTTTCATCAGTTTAATTAAATATTTTTTTTTTTGCAAATCTGATATTACATTTGTAATTTGCAACTTATAAAAAACTTCTATCTTTTGCATCAAATTTTATTTTTTATATACATTGTTTTACTCAGAGATAATAAAATACTCTTAAAACCATCACTTATAAATAAAAATGTTAAGTGAAATTCATAAGTGAAATATTTCTAGCCTTACATTTATGCTAAATTTGAATGAAAACAGAATGTTCAATTAAATAAGACAGGCTAGATTTATAGCGATACAATATTATAAGGTTTACATTTCTTTTTATTTAATTCATATATATTTCCTTTTTCAATAAATTTATTTAGTACGAACTTAATTTGCAATAGTGAGGGATGAAATTAATAGAATGCTCTATCCCTATGAGTCTAACGCATATGAAAGGGCTTTTGTGCAGTATTTCGAATTTAGTGTAATTTACAACATAACTGATATATTCTAGATTGTTCATTATGGTGCTTAATTTCTAAATTACGAATAGTGTTATCCATTTTGGAATTATAATACTTCGTGCACTTTTGAATTACGGGTTTTCATATAACTTATTTATATTATAATAATCGAGAATAAATGGACATTAAAAAAAAATACGAATATTTTTTACATAATTTATATTGACTAGATAAAAGTGTATATGAATTAAAGGAAATATAATAAAGGTGATGGTAAAATTGCAAATGAGATATTCTTCGTATGAGAAAATTAGTGGCCCTAAAAAGGGCCGTTTGTAATTGCTGCAGTTAAGCTTTCTTCTCAGTTTTCTTTGGCAGCAAGACTGCTTGAATGTTCGGCAGTACGCCACCCTGAGCGATTGTAACACCAGACAGCAGCTTGTTCAATTCCTCGTCATTCCGAATGGCTAGTTGGAGATGCCTAGGAATGATTCTGGTCTTCTTGTTGTCGCGAGCGGCATTTCCCGCCAATTCCAATACTTCAGCAGCAAGGTATTCCATCACTGCAGCCAGATAGACCGGAGCGCCAGCACCGACTCGCTCGGCGTAATTTCCTTTTCGCAGAAGTCTGTGAATACGACCAACGGGGAACTGGAGTCCAGCACGATTAGAGCGCGACTTCGCCTTTCCCTTAGCTTTACCACCTTTGCCACGACCCGACATAATTACAGTTACGTGAAGACCGAAAGATTACGGAGCGACGTGATTCGTACGATGTTCCCACTCGTAGTGTGGCTTCGGCAGGTTCTCGACGAGTATTTATACCATATTGCGATGGTTACGCGCGTCCAATAGGATGACGAGCGCGTGACGATTGGTGTGTCGCGTCACGCGATTGGTGCGCCACCGCTATCGCTTTACTGTATATATACAGCACAGCGGGCCGTGGCTGCCACTTTTCGAAGTTCCGTCTCAGCGATCCCTTACACGGTGCTGTACGAAGACTTGAGCCATGCCACCGAAAGCGAGCGGCAAAGCTGTGAAGAAGGCCGGAAAGGCTCAGAAGAACATTAGTAAAACCGATAAGAAGAAGAAAAGGAAGAGGAAGGAGAGCTATGCTATCTACATCTATAAAGTACTGAAGCAAGTCCATCCGGACACTGGAATCTCCAGCAAAGCTATGAGTATAATGAATAGCTTTGTCAACGATGTCTTCGAGCGAATCGCTGCTGAAGCATCGCGTTTGGCTCATTACAACAAACGCTCGACGATCACCTCTCGGGAGATCCAAACTGCTGTCAGGCTTTTGCTGCCTGGAGAATTGGCGAAGCATGCCGTGAGTGAAGGTACCAAGGCTGTCACCAAGTACACTAGCTCCAAGTGAATCATTCTTCAGATCAACGGCCCTTATCAGGGCCACAAATTTATTCGTACGTTTGATTTTCTTCTGGTTCGAATTTTTTTATATATTCATATATTTATTCCTTAAGTTCTCTCGGATCCTTACAAATAAAAAAGACAATTTGTATAATACAAACTCGTAACTAGGATTTCTAATTTAATTCTTCATAAAAATATTTGTAATTACATTTTATACGTTATTTGATTTTCATAAATCGCTTATGAATTTTGTGATCGATTTCGGTAAGCATAAACTTTTATGAAAAAATTTAACAATAACATGGTGTATTTATTGAAAATTTTACGTGTTCGTGCATCTTTGAAATGCTCCCCAAGCATTACAAACTTCAATAATTTTATTTTATACGAGACAGAGAGAGATCAGTCTACAAAAAACTTATATAAAAAAATTTAGGCAAAAGTAAGCTTAGGAAGCTGTTTTTTAACATCCTTTATCCACAAATTATCTACGAATATTTTCTAGTTCCGTTGCATAATTGATATTTTTTTTCGTCAAAGCAGCTAAGATAGTATATATTATATATTGCATAATTTCCAATCAGTAGAAAAAAATTTTTTGATATAGTCGTACAATCTTTTCTTCTTACCTGCGAAGACTGTGAGCGGTAGTTCTGAACACCTTTGATTTGAATCAGCGTTTCTTTTGGAATCTCATTTGAACTCCTTGTGCTTTAGCTTTCTTGTATTACACTCGTATATATTTGTAGGTTCTGTGTCTCCTAATATTAAATACAAATAAAAGTAGTTAAAAAAAGTTTACTGAGATTACAATGGAAACGGCGCATACAGTTTAATTGCATACACATCGGTTTGTTTCTAGTAATTTTTCACCAATAAAATTATATCTATTATTTTAAATTAGCCAAGTGATGTGGTCACAATTGATATACACCCAATTATAATTATGTATTAATAAATAAGACTGAAATATAATAAATAATATCGAAGACGTGACACTACTCTTCATCTTTCTTTACCTTTCTTCTTCTATTCTCCAATGTCATTATTAATTTATATAATTCTAAAATTTATTTCCGATTTATTTATAAAATAATTATCAATATTGTGTCCGAAATTATTTTTTGCTTAAATTATAAAAATTCATCATACTATTGAGATTTGATCATTTCATCATACAATCAATGCTGCTGGACTGCTACAAAAATTGTAACAAAAATTAAACATATTAAAAGTTATATGTACAAAATTCATACAGAATCTTTTCCTCTAACAATTTCTTCATAAATGTTTACGTCTTATTGTTGCAGTAGTGTTACTCATTTTCTATAATTAACTTTAAAAAGGTTATTTTATTTTTTACATTAATTATTAATTTTTAATGTTTGAATTAATTTAATTATTATTTTTTAATGTCTAAATGTATTCTATTACTATTTTTTTATTCTAATATTAAATATATTGAATTAATGTATTAATTCAATCAATGTTATTTCAATTTTTATTATAATTAAAGGTAATTATCCAAAAGAATTGCCTTATTTCGATTGTTAACTAGTGACAGTCAAAGGCAAGGATGAAAAAAAGAGAAAAACTCGACTCTCTTTTGCTAATTAACGATACCGATAACTGTCGGTAACTACGTATAGAATAATCCTCAATATATCTATTCTGTATTATAACTATGTAATTTAATAGCCTGGGCGGTAATAGCTCAAGAAAGGATATAACTTTTTTATTAGTTTTCTTAAAGATTTAATATTTAAATATTAAGAAAAATTAAATTATCGGTTATGTCGAGTTATTTAATACACGTTCCTGTTGGAACAAGTACATCTTATTCTGAGGGACAAAGATGGAGCTCTATTAAATTCGCGAATAGCTACGAATATGTCAAATTAATGTTGGAATAACCAATCCAGTTTAGGTTGTATGACAAAGTATTAATTCGTACATTTCGTAGATGAGATAGTTCTGAAGAATCACTCGTCCGCGGCGGACGCTCGGTTTTTTATTTTAGCTCGGATGCTTTTATCTTGTATGTTGCCGATTACTTATCTTGTATGTTGACTTAGACTATGTTTTCATAAACATATAGTTATAATAATTAAATTATGCGCATTTTATGTAACATTAATGTAAGAAATTAAATTGAATGATTAAAAATATAATGTATATATTTTCAATATAAAAATTTATATTAATTATTAATTAGATTGAAAGAATTAAATAAAGATAATAGATTGTAGAATTGCAAAACGAGATATTCTTCGTACGTGAAGAAATTGATGGCCCTAAAAAGGGCCGTTTGTAATTGCTGCAGTTAAGCTTTCTTCTCAGTTTTCTTTGGCAGCAAGACTGCTTGAATGTTCGGCAGTACGCCACCCTGAGCGATTGTAACACCAGACAGCAGCTTGTTCAATTCCTCGTCATTCCGAATGGCTAGTTGGAGATGCCTAGGAATGATTCTGGTCTTCTTGTTGTCGCGAGCGGCATTTCCCGCCAATTCCAATACTTCAGCAGCAAGGTATTCCATCACTGCAGCCAGATAGACCGGAGCGCCAGCACCGACTCGCTCGGCGTAATTTCCTTTTCGCAGAAGTCTGTGAATACGACCAACGGGGAACTGGAGTCCAGCACGATTAGAGCGCGACTTCGCCTTTCCCTTAGCTTTACCACCTTTGCCACGACCCGACATAATTACAGTTACGTGAAGACCGAAAGATTACGGAGCGACGTGATTCGTACGATGTTCCCACTCGTAGTGTGGCTTCGGCAGGTTCTCGACGAGTATTTATACCATATTGCGATGGTTACGCGCGTCCAATAGGATGACGAGCGCGTGACGATTGGTGTGTCGCGTCACGCGATTGGTGCGCCACCGCTATCGCTTTACTGTATATATACAGCACAGCGGGCCGTGGCTGCCACTTTTCGAAGTTCCGTCTCAGCGATCCCTTACACGGTGCTGTACGAAGACTTGAGCCATGCCACCGAAAGCGAGCGGCAAAGCTGTGAAGAAGGCCGGAAAGGCTCAGAAGAACATTAGTAAAACCGATAAGAAGAAGAAAAGGAAGAGGAAGGAGAGCTATGCTATCTACATCTATAAAGTACTGAAGCAAGTCCATCCGGACACTGGAATCTCCAGCAAAGCTATGAGCATAATGAATAGCTTCGTCAACGATGTCTTTGAGCGAATCGCTGCTGAGGCATCGCGTTTGGCTCATTACAACAAACGCTCGACGATCACCTCTCGGGAGATTCAAACTGCCGTAAGGCTGTTGCTGCCCGGAGAATTGGCGAAGCACGCCGTGAGTGAAGGCACCAAAGCTGTCACCAAGTACACTAGCTCCAAGTGAATCATTCTTCAGATCAACGGCCCTTATCAGGGCCACAAATTTATTTATACGTTTGATATTCTCTTGATTCGATTATTTTTAGAATACAAATTTACGTATTTGTTTCTAGTTTCTATTCTTGAATTTAAAAATATTTGTTATGTAAGAAATAATAAAGTTTTGAAATTATTATAACCATATATAGTTTATAAACTTGTTAAAACTAAGGTTTATATAACACTAATTAGGATCTATTAAAAGCAAGTTAGGGTTACTAATTTCTTTATTTTACGTTAAAAAACATTTGCAATTCGTGTTCTTATACGATATATTTGATTTTTGTGAATCATTATGTATCCTTTATCAAAATATTGAATTTGATATTAACTGAGATATTAACTGAGAATTAGTTTAAAAAAATGTTAAAATTTATAAAAATGTGGCAAATTGACACTTTTGTCTAACTACTTTGAAAAAAATATAAATATTGACAATTATTTAGATCAGATGAATATTTAGATAGTTTAAACACACAGGTCTCATATTTTCTGTCCGAATTTTCAAAATGCCGTAAAATATTTAAAATATTTAATATGTACATTAGCTGAATGATTGAAGTCACGATGTAAGTGTATTGTATGTGTGGCGCCATCTTTCTATATGCAAAATCGCCGCTGTAATATTTTTGTAGTGACTTTAGTACATATTGGCTAGTCTCGGATGTTTCATATTTCTTGTGTAGACATGTTAAAATTACATACGATAATACCCACGTGTCAAAAAATGTACAAATTACTGCCTTCTTTTATGTAACTAAAATTAGTAAATATGGTGATAAACATAGTGTTAAAGGTAAATATCGAACTTGTATATAGCTCTGGATTATTTTCTAAAGTAGTAAATACTTATTATAGGTTAGTTGTAATATTAAATAATTTGTGAATATTTGCAAGTAAGTTGTAAAAATGTTGAGGCGGCGTCACGTTAATGTTAAGACCGTTAAGGAACTGGATGCATTCCCAAAAGTTCCTGAGGTATATGTTGACAAAACTGCAGTTGGAGGAACATGTAAGTTAATAGTTATTACTAAATTCCTTATGTTAAACATGATATATATACTTATGTATTGTTTAATACTTATATGTTGTTTAATACATATATATGTTGTATTTAACTATGCTCTGCTCATTTTGATCGACTTAATCTGGTTCTGTTTCAGTTTCTATTTTTACAGTTCTTATTATTATGTATTTGGTAATAGCTGAAACAAGCTATTATCTTGATAGTAGATTACAATTTACATTTGAGCCAGATACTGACATTGATGCAAAACTCCAAATCAATATTGATGTAACAGTAGCAATGCCTTGTGGTCGTATCGGTGCTGATGTTTTAGATTCTACAAATCAACATATGATAGATTTTGATTCTTTGACCGAAGAGGATACATGGTGGGAATTAACGCAAGAACAAAGAACACATTTTGAAGCTTTGAAGCATATGAATTCTTATTTAAGGGAAGAATATCATGCTATTCATGAATTGCTTTGGAAGTCCAATCAGGTTACTCTGTATAGTGAAATGCCAAAGCGGTATGTGCAAATTAATTTAATTATTTGCGATTCTATGATATTTGTTGAAAATTGTAGATGTATTACAGTTTATGAACACAACCATTTATATCATTTAGATCATATGTACCAGATTATGCACCAAATGCCTGCCGTGTTCATGGTAGTCTGAATATTAACAAAGTAGCCGGTAATTTTCATATAACTGCAGGAAAATCATTGTCTGTGCCACATGGTCATATACATATTTCTGCATTTATGACGGATCGAGATTATAATTTTACTCACAGAATCAATAAATTTTCTTTTGGTGGACCTAGTCCGGGAATTGTGCATCCTCTTGAAGGTGATGAGAAGATCGCAGATAATAGTAAGTTTGTTTTATCTTGTAAGATGTTAGAAATAAGCCAGTGTGATATTTCAAATTTAATAGATAATAATAATTTTTCTTTCAGATATGATGCTGTATCAATATTTTGTTGAAGTTGTCCCTACAGATATTAGGACGTTACTAACAACATCTAAAACATACCAATATAGTGTCAAAGATCATCAGAGGCCAATTGATCATCATAAAGGATCTCATGGAATACCTGGAATTTTCTTCAAATATGATATGAGTGCACTCAAGATCAAAGTGACACAGGAACGTGATACAGTTTTTCAGTTTTTAGTGAAATTATGTGCCACTGTAGGTGGTATTTTCGTTACAAGTGGTAAGTATTTGCAAACAATGAATTTTTTAATAAGAATAATACAAAGAATTATTGAATTATATAAATTTATAGGCTTGGTTAAAAACGTCGTACAAAGCTTCTGGTATATTGTAAGCTGCAAATTTTTTAGTTTAGAGAGGAAATCCGATAATCATGGATCTGTCTCATCACATTCCACGAATTATCGGTCGCCTAATACTATAAACTTACTTGACGTTACAGCTCCTCAAAGTATTGATATCATGCAACCTCAATAAAAATTTGTATATTAAGTATTTATATTTTATATATTTTTCTTATGAGGTAATATTTATGATGTAAATTTATGAGGTTTATCGTATAATGAGGTAATATTATGGTATGATTGAAAATGTTTAAATAAGTAACGACATATACATTTAATGATATAATTCAGACAAAATCAATATAAAGAAGTCAATGTCTTTATGACATCTTTTAGATATATCTTTTAGACATATATATGTCCTAATATATATGTCTTTATAACGTATATCTTTCAGACATGTATATTGTCTGGATTTCCAGATGACATACATCCAAAAAGGAGATGTAAGGATTTTATGAAACATGATATGAGGACATCTTTATATGATGTCTGAATGACATCTTGATTATGTTTTCGGAGTGTCGATTGTATGTTTTGAAATGAGGAAAATTATAAAAAGTGAAAATTCACTAAATATTTATATATAATTGGTTAACACACGTAGTGAATTTCCTCACTTTGGAAATTTTCACTTCATTTCAAGATACACAAACCTCCAGAAGCGCATTTATATTTCTATTAAGAATGCTTTCCGAATATTATGTCAGTCTTAACATTCAATAAACAAAGGACAAAATGATTCCTGGGTGGCACTCTGATGGGAATCTGAATACAGCTCTGGACTTATACACGTTTTGGACGTATTGTTCTCTGGCAAGTTTCTATTAATTCTATATGTAAATATACTTATTGTTATATAAGCATTTATAAACGCTTGATATAATAAATTACAATTATAGTCGTACTTATGACATGAACTCGGCAAATAATGTGATGTAAAAATGACGTCAGCTTATTTGCTAGAAATGTGGCTATATTTGATGACATAATAGTCGCATGTTAATTTGTTTATATTACTATTATAAAATAATTTATAATAAATGAAGTTTTTGAAATTGCAATGCGTTGAGTTTTGTTGAATTGTTAGAAGAAATTAGTGCAATTATAGATAGTCGGCAAATATGCCATTTACTTTACCGGCAGAAAATAACTTGATTTTGATGAAACTCCCTATATTGTTAAAATGGACGTTGATGCGCTGGCGTATGTGTGTTTTGTCCATATGTTCTTCATTTCAGTTGATCTATTTATTGCAGATAAACGTAGGTGTTTTTCCACGTAAAATATAAAGTATACGTTGTATATTTTCACAATTGAGTGTAATTTGTGGCTTTTATAGTAATTTTATCCTTTTATTTTTGATTTCTTTATTTTAAGCAATCGATAAGTAATGTGTGCTTAGTAAAATAGTTTACTGACAATAAGCAAACAAGTTAACCTTAAAATAGAAATTTAACCTCAAAACGCATGAAGTTTTTTCGTATCTTTCATATCGTCATATAACTTCAAGGTTGAAGGCAATTATTATTCATCAATCGGAAATTACTCCAAAAAAATATCTTTACGAAAAAAATATTAGTAGCTGTAACGATGGCAGACGTACGCGATATTCTGGATATTGAGATACCGACGACTACGGAACTTACGAAAGAGTCAATATTGGGCAGTGACAAAAAGAATCGCAAGCGGTATGACTACAATAAAATGCCAAAACGTCCTGAAGGCATGCACCGTGAAGTGTTTGCCCTTCTTTGTAAAGACAACAACGACGTACCGCCTTTGTTCCCAACCGATACAGCAAAGGGATACAAGCAGGTGAGAGCCAAACTTGGTATGAAGAAAGTCAGACCATGGAAATGGGCACCATTTACTAATCCAGCACGTACAGACGGCGCGATTTTTCATCACTGGCGTCGTGTTGCTGATGCTGGAAAAGAATATCCCTTTGCAAAGTTCAATAAAAAGGTTCCTATTCCTACATACACAAATACTGAATATGTACAACATTTAGTGGCCAATGGCTGGACACGAGCGGAGACTGATCATCTGTTCGATTTGTGTAGAAGATTTGATCTTAGGTTTATTATTATCAGAGATAGGTGGGATCGTGCCAAGTTCCCTGCTAGATCCGTAGAAGACTTAAAAGAGAGGCAAGGATGATATACATGTATTTATAATTTATTAGTTTGGATACGCTTTCTGGAATGCCATTTTAAATAAATCCACAGGTACTATCAGGTATGTGCTGCATTAATAAAGGCAAAATCCCATACTGACAAGGTATATATCTTTGATGCTGAACACGAGAAGCGCAGAAAGGAACAATTGAAAAAATTGTTTGAACGTACTCCTGAACAAGTGGAGGAAGAACAAACTCTACTTGCTGAATTACGCAAGATTGAACAAAGAAAAAAAGAGAGAGATAGAAAGACACAAGATTTACAGAAATTAATCACAGCGGCTGATCATCAAGCAGATCCTAGGAAGAGTGAAAGAAAATCTTCCAAAAAGAATAGCAGCTCGTCTAGGAATAGACCGAATAAAACCGATACTTCTCATGTATGTTGTGAAATTATACTCTGTATAATGCTATGGTACTTTTATATTAAAGCATTTACAATATTTTTACAGGCAGTAGAGTCAGCTGGAATTAAATTTCCCGATTTTAAGAATAGCGGTGTTACTCTTCGTTCTCAAAGAATCAAATTACCAAGTAGTCTCGGTCAAAAGAAAATGAAGGGCATTGAACAAATGCTAAATGAGTTGCGTTTAGGTAAAAGAATATAATTCAATTTTTTCATACTATGCTTATAAAATTTTGAAATCCAAAATTAAGATGGAAACTGTTATTTACGTTATAGAATTAAATCCACCACCGACGGAGCAAATATGTCAGCAATTTAATGAACTACGCAGCGATATAGTTTTGCATTATGAATTGAGAAGTGCGTTATCAACATGCGATTATGAATTACAATCTTTAAGGCATCAATACGAAGCGCTAGTACCAGGAAAGGTGATTGTCAATGCAAATTTTTCAAATATAATGGATATGTAGTTTTATGTAATATCAATTGTTATATTCATCTTATATCTTTCTCATTTTAGACTTTAACAATACCACCAGCACTCCTACCAAAAACAGAACCGGAAATTAAACAGGAGATTATTGATGTGGTAGGATCGCCCAGTACGCCCAGTATTACTCATTAATTTAAAATAATCTATGTAAAATAGAGATTAATCAAATATGCTCTGTATATATTGTTCTTTTAATTACCGTTATGTCGATTTTCATGAAAGTTATTGACCATGCAGCATCCATTATGATGCGTTATATAACGAATTTTTATTTTATATTGAAGAAATAAAAATTTAAAAAAATAAATAACATATATGCTTCATTGACATACGAGTGGTATAATTAATGTGACCAGATGTTTCGTTTTCAAGATAGTTGTTTTAATGTCCTACCAAATATAATATTCAAAAAATGTGAGAGAGAGAGAGAGAGAGAGAGAGAGAGAGAGAGAGAGAGAGAGAGAGAGAATTATTGTATTATTTTTTAAATATATTGCCATTGTTTTATTTTTATATTTATAAATTCTCTCATCCATCTGACAAATTCGTTCTGCTTCGGATCCGAAAATCTGATCACATTAGGTATAATGAAATAACGAGAAGACGTAGCGATGGTAATTACTTATATATCTGTGTATTTTATATTGTCGACAAAAAGTAACAATGTACGGTCAAACCGTATAATTTATCTACAACAATCTACAATAGATTACAATATGTTGGTTTGTTTTGTTCTTGAGGATATAAGGGCGGGGTATGTGCTCGGGAGGAAAGGGAGGAAATATAAGATCGGAATGGGATGGAAGGACGAGGGTGTGAGTCGGCAAGTGTGAAGGGTGTCAGATGGTCGTCGATGCAGGCCTTTCTTCGTTCGTGCTCCGTTACTCGCGTTACAGTTGACTCTTTATTATTTTTTTTTATTCTTTTTCTTTCTTCTAATCCTATGATAAATTATTCGAGATAGCTCTAGCCGTACTTGGTACGGAATAATGCGTTATATCTGCGATAATAATCGACAAACCAGCGATCGTATGTCCCGCATTATTTCGCTACTATGCCTGTCTCGCGAGAACTCCGCTGATCGAAAGTAAAACGAGAGAGAGAGAGAGAGACAATGCGGTCAGGAGACATATCCGTCCATCAGCCGCGTACACGTCTGAGATCCCTTACAGAAATTTATTACTGGAAAGTAGTGATTATTTACTTATTTTGAACAATAAGCTGTTGTCTTTTAATATTTTTAAAATTCAAAATAAGTAATTTTCAGTATTAAATTGACCAGTATTATATTGGTTTTCTATAAGGAAGCATGTTCACTCTCTCTCTCTCTCGTCCTCGATCATCGTTGTCCTGACAATCACGGCCAGTTCTTTTTACGCTCGACGGTCGCATACTAATCTGTTCTTGTCACAAAGATACTTGTCCCTTCCGAGACTCGAGGCAGCGGCTAACTGTTAAGTCGTATCGCTCTTCTGAATCAAGGATTTTATTTTACAGCTACGGCCTACAACCTTCGCCGTTACGTTTTGAAATCTTATAAAAATTTACATCTCGGTAAGACACATAATACGCTCGTGCTTTTTCCCTATGTCGTTCTAGCCTTATCTACTAAGTAATAAACGCTATAAGAAGAGTTTTTAAATGCGTATGCAACATCATCGCCGTCCGCGATGTTTCTCGCGTATCTACATACATATACATACATGTCTTTGCGTACGGAACGTTGGAAATATCTCCTCGATAATCGGAGAGATACCGCTCAAGAGTTGGAGCTGCCTCGCGTGGATCGTCGCGTAGCGATCGATTTTGTGCTGTATATTCATATTTATTGAACACGGCGGGGCGACCGTGACTGAATGATGAACGCCGCTGTCTCGAGGTGTGTCATGTCCGATTTCCTAAACGAGAGACAGACTTAAACGTAAAATTCGCTGTCGGTGCACGGAACTTAAAATAAAATGGAACGGAGAAGTAGAAAGAGTCCACCTCCTAGGAAACAGTTTACATCCTGGACAGTCAAGTAATCGGTAAAGGGAGCGATGGAAGTTGCTCGAAGAAAAATGAAACTGTCGACAATATTCGTCGTTTAACGATCCTGTCCCGCAGGCATTTGAAACGCAACGAGATACATACTTCTCACTTATCGGGCTTAATTTCATTAATAACAATAACATATATCCGTATCTCTTGCCCGCTCTTGCGTGTCCTATATATGACAATATAATATGCATTAATATATCATATGTATGTACAATGGCGATGGAAGGGAGCGCTCTTATTCCTCTCTCTCATTCTCGCATAACAAGATACGTGCGAGAATCTTCAGGGCTCTCGGGCATTCGAAAGGGTGCTCCGATTTATTCATACCATCGATTCGCAGAGCATCGTCCGATACTATCTCAAGCAGAGACGCAAGTCATGATATTAAAATGTGATGTCGAAATAATTTCGAAATAATTATTAAAAGTTCGCTCTTCAATCATTTATGCCTTACGATCCATTTTAACGCCATTCATCATGACTTGTTATTCTGCTTGAGATCGAACCTTTAATCACCTCGAGTAATTAACGTGCTGGTGGATACGCGTATCGATAATAACGTAACCACGATTGTAGCATAACGATCCAACATGGCATGTGCGTGGAGAAAATAGAGCGCTTGATGTGAGTCCATTGCGATATTTTTACGTATCCCTGCGATCTAATTTGCAAATTGTAATTAGATAAATAACTATAGATACGAGAGTATGTCGAGATGTAATTAAAAGAATCAGCGTTCTGTCGCCCAACGGCTTCATATACATCTCCCTTAATTAGAACGTCATCGCATAACGCTCATTTGCTTTCAAGCAGCTGAGAAGTAGTAAGTACTTTAATCCTCAAACGCGTTTAGTAGTTAGTACTTTAATCCTCATAACTCTGAAGTAATTTTTTTTTTATTTGTGTAACCATAATAATAATAATAATAGCAACAACAACAACAGCGATAAGAATCATTTTAACATAGTAAAAGTGAAATTTGCCAACAAAGTCGGGGTGAGAGAGAGAGCGATAATCGCACTGACTTTATAGAATATTGACAGCTTTAACTCTCGGATGATCACAATTCATTTCTCTCTTAAGAGGGCTTCATAAAATATTATTCCGTCTTAACGTAAATACTGCCGAATTATCAAATCTAATTACCGAATCTAAGCGTATCTCATCGATGTGTTCGAGTTATCGTGTTAAAACTGAAGAACAAGCTATAACGTAGAAAGGATACTTTATTTCCGTAAAGATTATTGCGGGAACAGGAGATCTATGCCGCAAGTGTGTAATCGCGATATGTCTATAATAAATTCGAGCGAGATACAAGTATAGAGCTCGATCGTTCATTAACATTTTAATCTTTGCTTTTCTTGAGTTTATTTAATAATTAATATGGAGTAGATAGAATGTAAACTTGTTACTTGATTATTGTCGACTGTGTATCAACAAATACTCGCGAATCAAAGTGACGTTTCGAAGAGTCAAAAACACGCCGGCTATATTCGGCGCTTAAAGCGAGAACTTCTTTTTTTTTTTCGGAACTTTGAAGAATCGTTTGCATGATTTTAAGTTACATCGCTACCGCAACGTTGCTCGTCTCTTTTAACAATCGGTCAACTGGCTATTTAAGTTTACGCAATTAATACATAGTGGAAATTCTTCTCTCGACAAGTATTCTAAATAAACGCCTATATGTTTTATACTCTCGAGTTATCGTATGGCGCAGTTTATCTTTCCTCAATCGCCTTTCACGTACTTTTTGTTGCACGATATGTGACATTAAATCCAGGTAAAGTGTGATATAAACGGAGGCGCGCCTCCGTGAGAATCAGATTTAATCATGCAAGAAGTATTCGCCATTCGAGGCCACTTACTGTCACGGCGCTTGAAAGGAGTCGCGCGCCAAGAAGACACGTGGGTACTCTTTTGCGGATAGCGGCATGTGAAGTAAGTGAAATTCTGTTCTACCGCAAGATTCCGTAGGAACGCGTTGCCAAAATGGCAAAAGTGAAGGAATGAGCGGTTAGCATGCAAAGAGTGGTGCGAATCCGCGACAAGCTGCACGCCGTACATTGCTAAAGAGCATTACTTGCGAATAGCGTAATTCTCATTACGAGCAAAATGGAACAAGTTTCAAACAGACATCGTTTCGACATTACCGTTTTAACGCATTGAGGTGCAGGACTGCGTTTATCATATATATAATATTTCACATTAACATAAACTTTATACTTTGTAACTGTTACAAAGTTTTTCACTCATAAAATTATTTATACAACCAATACAAAGCATAAAATAATTAAATGGACACACACACACACACACACACACACACACACACACACACACACACACACACACACACACACATACAAAATTTGGATAAACTTGCCACAATTTCACATTGTCGCCATATTATTGTGAAAAGGTTCAAGTATCTTATAATACCTTACAAATTTAAAAATTTAAAAAGATAAATTATCATAATCGTATAAAAAATTAACAATTAATATGTAAGAAATTAATTATTCTGTTGATTAAATCCAATTTTTTGAGACACGCAATCATTTCACAATTATCAACTTAAAAACTTTACTTGTCCACGATGCGTTAAACGGACATTTTTTTTCTTCTCGCGCTTTCATTCTCGAAATTGGTATACGGAGTCCTTTTATCAATTCGTAGCAATTCGAATATCAACGATTTACAACAAGAGTCATTTCGTCACTGCACTGGTTCTTCTCGCGAAAAAAAAGGAGAAAAAAAAAAAGGAAAATCGAATTGAATCGCGAAAATATCGTGAGGAAGCGTCGCAATCGGCGAGTAAAATTCGACTTAATTGCACACAGCGTCAAGTATGCAGAGCTCGCGCCTTTTTTTTTTTGTTCTTGTTATTTATTTTATATCATCCCTCTCGTTGTCCCGTTTGTTTGTTCAAACATCCGCGCGTATTTCAGTGTTTACCTCAAACTTCAAACGATCCTGCAACTGACCGGAAGAAATTGTTCGTCGTTTCGCAAAAAATTTCCTTTCTCCGCCCGCGTTCTTCTATATTTTTTTTTTTGCATTTTTTTTCGCATAACATGTAACATGAGAAATCGTAGCTTACTCGTTTAAGACATCCCTACACAACATGGCTACGGTAATGCGTAATGGATATGTGCGCAAGTGCGTGTAACGAGTTGGGCTCGCGGCAAGAGATGGATGGCTGCGTAAAAGGAGGAGGAAGAGGAGGAGAAAGAGGGGAGGGAGAAGGATGAGATCGGGGATTGCGAGGAGGTGCGTTGGAGGAGATGCAGTGTCCGCGCGTACGCGTACGCACGCGCACGTACGCACGTGCGCACATAGGCACACGTTTAAAAGTATGTGTGTATGTATATATATGTATATATATATATGTATGTATATATATATACACACATATATATATATATATATATAGATTCTGTATATAATATATCAATCATTTTTTTTTCTTTCGTTAAGTAACTAGCTTCTTCGAGTATATGTATATATATACACATAGATATATGTACAGAACATATATATGTGAATATATATATATTTGCAATTAGGTGATAATTTTTATATGTAATCGATCACTCCGTCGTTTATGCATTCGTTCGTCTCTCCGGATTCGCATCGGTACCATGTTCTCCCTCTTTCTTTCCCTCTTTCTCTCTCTCTCTCTCTCTCTCTCGCTCTTTCTTTCGAGCTGCTAATCTCTCGAGCTGCCACTCTCTCGCATGCATATTTCACACGCATCCCTCGAAACAAGCTACGACTAGTGCCCTACTTACGCTACGACGCTATGGTAGACAACAACAAGTAATTGTTATCCTAAAACTTCTGATCTCTTTTTTTTTTTGCCACTTGTCCTACTTTCGTATCCGTAATATATGTCGTAAAAATGTTGTATATAATGATATTAATATTGTTATATATTTCGGTTTTTATTGCACACGCGGTGTCGTGCTCGTTGGCGCCAGCGCCGTAAGCCGGTCCGCAACTATTCGCGTTTATCTTCCGCGAGACGCAGAAAGGCGTTGGATCGTTCGAATCATCGTGATCGGACCCCGTTCTCGATCCCGAAGTCATCAAGCGAAATCGTTATGTTCGAGCATTCGACGCACGAGCGACGAAGCGGCCTCAACTCTCGACGCTGACCCCACGGCTACCCTTTTTAACATTAGCATATTTCTTTCGGTCTTTCTTCTTTTTTTCTTTTTTTAAAGATGCTTTTTTTTATCCATTATGACTTATGTTTTTCTTTATGCAGGCGTTTAATTCCATTTACATTAACTCGCATTCAGTTACGCGATCTCTAATTTTAAGCTGAGATTTGTCCCGCGCGAACTTTGGAACGTGGTCGTTGATGCGCTTTGTGTTCGGTCCTTGTCTCTCAGTCGGGAAAATGATTTTTTTTTTTTCATCTTTACATAAATCGCCCGAGCGGCGAATTTAACTGTCCTACATATCGTCCAAATATCGTTGTACGCTCGTCACGCATAAAACGATCGATTATGCCTCGGCCCCGATCTAAGTAACGCGTCGAAGACGTATCTTACGAATATGAAGAAAACGAAATTGTTATCGTAATAAAAACGTCCCATCTTGGAATCGTCGACTTGAACGTATACAACGTTATAGGTACTTTACATATTTATATATATATTGCGTATTTATATATTTATATGTATATTATATCTATATGTGTGTATGTATATATTTATATCTTCTCTTCTCGTTTCGCATCTGTCATCTTTCTAGCACTCTGCGGTGATCTAATTAATTTCGTAAGACGTGATTTGACTACGCGTCGTATCCTGTAAATCTACTACTGCGATGATGGACGGGGGTACAACCCTATATATGTATGCGACGCTTTAGGATGACAATATATATCAAAAGAAAAGTACGAGAAAAAAATTATCGAGATATTCCCGAATTTTACGCGTTACGCCCAAACACGCTAATCGCCCTGAATCAGCATCTCGTCGTTCCTATACATGCAAACACAATAATCGGCCGACGATCCAGCTTACATCATTCGCGAACAATATAATACATATTTATATAATCTGTAATTATATAGAAACTTTATAACGCTCGTATAGCCTCATCTAATTATCTTACGAGACTTAAGTCGCTAATAATACTACCAAGTAATCAGTTGTCATATATTCAACATTTTTCTCTCTTTGATATGTGCGTTCGCGCTTTGTCAATGCCAAGAAAATATTCGAAGCGTTCGGTCCTTCACAGCGTGCGTTTTGTGTCCCTTTTTTTTTTTTTAATACTCCATTATATATCCCGCGTTATTTTATATCCACGAGTACATCGTAATACGAGTATAACGATTATACATATATGCCGTCGGGCCGAAAGAGTACTCTACTAATACTCTTAATATAACATGATCGATCGATGCTGAGAACAAATTCGTCACTCTGAAACAACTCGCCGAAATTTGAAGGATTGTTTCGATCGTCGTCGCGTGCCCGGCTCTAATCTACCGATCTTGTCACGATGTAAAAATTCCTCTATGTTTCTCGAAAGCTACGTTACAAAATATGAAATCAACTAAATCCTTAACGTCGCTTAAAATCTAGTTTGGGGCGTCCTCATGAGCGCGCGACGGGTTTCCGTATTCCGTAAGATAACAGCTATACCATCAACTCTAAACAGTACAACGTATTGCAATTACATAAAAATATAAAAGAGTTTAACGGATTCTATGTATATGTATGTGTATATTTCATAACAATAAGAGTTTATTTTTTACTACGCGAATAAAAGTTTCGAAAGCCACGTTTGGAAATGAAGCGTTTGTAAATACAAAAAGAACATCGTATTTCCAGAAAGCTTCAACAATGCTCTTAATTAAGAATAAAGGTCTCCATCGGTTACCGATTATACTGTTTCGGGTTGAATACACTAATCGGTGAGAACTTGTTTCCATACCCTCGTTCTTTACTGTGAATCCCACGTAATAACGAAGAGCTCTATTTATACATTGCATTTTAACAAACTTTTTAGACAAACCGGAACAATTTTAATCTTTCACAAACATACCTCATTTCGTCGCGTATCTCTCGAACGTAAAGTTTAGACGTGTATGTGCGTGCATGCATGTGAGAGAAATGAAGTCTATTTCTCTCTCCCCATTTCTTTCCCTTTTGCCGTCTCTCTTTTATCCAAAGTCGAACACAAATCATCATCAACATGGCGTCAAAATTATTCCAAAATGATTGATTAAAAATCACTTTTCGATCAATTGCAATTTATTTTAACGTCATTTTAATTATTCATGATCTGTTGTTCCATTTGGGTTCTCTCTCTTTCGCTATCTTCACGCTCTATGCGAATATACATATGCATATATCTGACAAATATTCGACAACGTAAGAATTGGAGATCGATTGGTCGCCCTGATGTACTAATATAATACGTATTTCATATACAATCCTCAGAGTCGCCAAAGTATCCCGATCGCAGTCAACAATATTCCACGTACATTCGAAACTTCTTCGTCTTGTCTTTTTTGGATAAGCTAATTGTCAAGCAAGTCATTTTTTACACGCGTATCATTTAAATTGATTGATCCCTCGAATCGAAATGCTCGACACTCGAAACGACACCGAAACGAGCTGTCCCGCTTTACAACGTCGATGATGTTTGTCCTACGGTATATTGTATTACAGAGCATAAATTACACGAACACTGCTGCGCTTCGAGCCCTCCGACCCGACCTTCGACTTATCACGCGATTCACCGCTAATCCGCCTTCGTTGTTTCGCCCGACTGACAGACTAATCCTTTTCGTGCCTCGCACACTACGGCGTAAAACGCCTCGATATTGCGTTCTCCGGCGTTTCCCCGTTACAAATTTCCCCGTTTATGTTCCACGTCACGAAGAAACCTAACGTTGTTTTCCACTGGCGATCGTTGCTAAATCCGAGGGCGGCCTCCCACAAGTTAACACGTTCGATTTTTGTCAGATTGCTGTGTCAAAGTTTATTCGTTCGCTCTGATCTATTATGATTTCCATTCACAAAGTCTGATTGCGTCTTCAAAGTTTGTTTTTATTACTTTTAGAGTAACTTAACTTTTACGGTTTTAAAAACGGTACACTTTTTTTTCATTCACAATACTTCCAAGTTATAGTTTATTCATCGATTAGAAATTTGATGTAAGATTGTGTACAATCACTTAAGGAAAAGTTTCAAAATAGTCATATTATTTGGAAAATGAAATTTCATAAAAACAAAAATGACGAGCTTTTTTTTTTTAAGAATTAATCGGAGAGAGGGTTGCAATGCCATGCTGACAAAATGTGTTGCCTTAGCGTAATGCTAAGAGCTCATAAAAAGAGGCATCGTTATCTTAAGTAGTGGTAATTCGAGAAGACCGCATTGTTCCTAAGATTACTGCCATTGTTTGTTTTCATAATCATAATAGTTTACATTCTGTTAGTAGCTACAAATTATCTGCACTACCTCTTTAAAGTTTTAATGTTGTAGTTGAACCATTCTTTGTCGCTCATAATCAGTTATGTGTCACGTAAAAGAAAATGAACATATATAATTGAAATATCGGAAGAAAGGCGGAATTTCGCCATATGTGAAAGATGTTGATATCACGATCTTTCATAATTGCGATATTTTTTCTTAATTTTTCGATACCTGATATCGTTAACTAATTTCACGTATCATCGGTCAATTTTAGTCTCTCCCTGGTGGAATCATTGTCTCTGGGCGCAGAAGTTTCACGACGCTTTTCGTTGCATGAGGAATCCAAGCATCGCGAAGAGAGAAAGAAAGAAAGAGAGAGAGGGAGAGAGAGAGAGAGAGAGAGAGACTACAAAATTTTTTGAATAATCGAACACACGAACCGGATTGCACAGTTATGATTTGGGAGATCAGAGACAGACAG
>NW_017305705.1:172526-178728 GCF_001594115.1 Trachymyrmex septentrionalis
ATTTTTTGAATAATCGAACGCACGAACCGGATTGCACAGGTATGATTTGGGAGATCAGAGACAGACAGATATAGCGTCGGAAGGCTAAACGTAATAATTACTTATCACACACGCGGGTTATGTACGACGTAAATGGAACATAAGGTGCGAGATGGAAAAACCATTCTCCTTGCTTCCAATATCAAGATCATACAAAATGCGACAAATATAACGTTTAATATAATATATAATTAATGTATTCTCATATTTCATCGCCGAATTTTCACATACACATAAAGACACACATAGACGCGTACACACATACTCTTTCTCTCTCTCTCTCTCTCTCTCTCTCTCTCTCTCTCTCTCTCTCTCTCTCTATTATATGTATATATACGTGTGATTTTGATAATAATTCACTCTACCGATTAACGTAGACGGTATTTTTATTATGGTCTTTTTCTTCTTTATATTCTTCGCGGATTAATTTTTGCATTAGCTGTAGGCTTAATAAAAAGCTAGGCCGCTTTTAGGCGTTTAGACTACCGAAAATGTAATATTGTTTCTTTGGTTGTGTCTTTCTCAAACTGTAGGTATCTATAATAACATTTTGTTCACCTCGTATATGTAATATAATCGATATTATAATTATTACCTCTACATCCTTAAAACGTATTCGTTACAAACGCTTTATACAACATGGATTCTGTAACCTGGATTAAAAGTCGCCCGACTTCATGATTCGACTATACATGTTCCTATATTCCTTCCTCTCTTCCTTTCTTTTTAATTCTACCGTTCTCTCTCATTTTCTCGTTCCCTTTCTCTGTCTCTCTCTCAACCTCACACACATACACACCTATATGAACTTGTTCATTCTATGTACCCGTTTATCTTCACTGTTTACATATAATAACCATAATAATAATCATATTTTCTAACAGTATCTTAGTAGAGTGTCATAGTGCAATATCGAAAATTTGAAAGAAGTTAGCAAAAAAATAACTGCTCGGAGAGTATCAAGCTGACGTGGAACACCACGGAAAGTGCAATGTCTAATTTGTTCAATGTCGGCATTTGTCTTCCGCTTTGTAAGAGCGTATCATAATAATGTCACATTTCACGTGCAAATATCTGCAGTGTATCTCTTGTCCTATGTAGAGAAAATATCGCACGAGGATTCGATCGCGCGTAAGATGCATCAGCAAGCGACACGAGTATACCCTTAAGTGATCCTTTAGAATCTTTGCATGATGCACCAATTCGAGTATATAATTTGCAATAATTTTCTATATGCGCTTAAGAAAGTCTGTTTTTTGCATGTCGCTTACAGATTATAGTTACGATAGTAATAATCATTGTATTTTTACGAGAAAACACGGTCGGAATCGGATCTAAATGTCTTACGCGAACGAGATATTTCTATTCGTGACTTAACTTTACACTGATCAGCAATAAAAAATTTGCCCAGGTTCTACTATACTTTATTCTATTACACAATTTTTCGTAAAAACATGTAATAAATTTCCTAAATGTAATAACATTTAAAGATGGAAGCTTAATTGGTCGGAAACGCGCTTTTTTTCAAAATGAATAATTGATACAAACAAGTGATTACCTTTTATGAAATTTTAACGCTATGCAACAATGAACGCATTTTCTTTTGATTCAAATAAACCAGTTCATTTCCCGCGAATCTGCCAACGATTTATCAAAACAAAAGCAAAGAAAATAATAATAACAAACAGATCAACGCATTTCCGATTAATATTTTTTCGCTATTCTATCTTATTCACGTATCAACAACAACATCCGTTCCGATCGTATGCTGAAAATCCGATGCGACGATCAGTCATTTCATTTGAGATGTGAGTGAGACCAGTATTTGAATCACATTAATTTAATAAATCAATATTTGAAAACTTTTTGATCAAGCTGTTCACGTAAATATCATGAATGTAGAACATTTAATAAAGTAATATAGAACGTTATTTTATTAAACAGTCAAACGTGCTCTCATTTTAATTTTTCGAAATAATTGTTAAATATTGAAAATATAAAACGCGAAAAAAGCACTGAAGTATTTTTTGCGGCCAAAATTTTTTGTATAATACACAATGTATATATTGTGGTACATATTATAGTGTACCGTAAGTAACTTTGGTTAACGAAAATATATAAAATTAGGTAACTTGCCTGAAATGTGCACCTGGAGTATGTGGCACTCGAGATACTATATATGAGCGCCGTTTCGTCGTCAGAATGGAACGCCGAACCCCGCACCGCAGATTGGATTCCGTGAGTACAACAGAGTGAGAGAAGTTATAACGCTATTCTATGATATTAGAGGCGAAGAGAATTCTTGCTTTAGAGAAAAATTGGCGAGCGGTCAGGTCACTTCTTTCAAGGATAACGTTATGTATAATATTCGGACGTGAGCGTGCCAAGGAGTCAAACGAGAAGACCTACTACGGTAACATTTTGTACACTATTGGTAACATCGCGTTTTAAGTCTAACATTATTGCTATTATAGATATACTCGAAAAACGTGATGTTTCGATAAATGCACGAATCAAGTGATATCTAACGATACCCACGATTACAATTAGACATAGCCTTACAGAATATTGTTGAATATAAGATAGCATTCTGTAAATCTTTATTGTAATAATTTCAAGTGAATTAATAACAGTACTGTGATCAATTTGTTTCACGTACTCGTACAGTGTCGTTTAATGAGTAATAATTAAGAAGTAGGATGATAATGAAAAAAAAAAAATGAAGAAGAAAAAGAAGAAGACCAGGGAGTTAAAAGTTTATGCCAAAAAATTCTTCCACGAATTATATAAACTTATAGTTTGGTCCTTGGCACGATCGGCTAACGCGCTCGCCATGCTTAAACAATAAAGTAGCGCACTCGAACAAAGTGGTGCGCTCGGTTAATCCTTAACAAGACGAGTATTTCGTTTCAGGTATTTCAAGATTTTTATACAATATGTACACCTCTCGCGACTAGAGCAAAACGCTTCGTAATCTGGTACGCGAAATTGCTGTGAGACTCGATGATCGGTGATAGTGGCGGTGTGAGATGGTGCTACTATTGCCGTTCGTAATGTCAAATCCCATTTACGCGCGCGCGGAAGGTAATGACTGGCGCGGTTTCCTCCTCGGCTCGAAGCGGCGACCGCGGGGAAGATCTCTCGTCGGCCAAGACTCGCCGACGACGATGACGATGATGATGACGAGACCCGTAAGTGTGCGTCCGTTTCGCAGACGTATCCTTTCTCCGGAGGAGTTTTAATACCTCTGCTGTCGCGGCTGCGCTGTCCTGGCTGTCCTACACCGGACAGACCAGTATCTCGTACTCGAACATCAGCGAGACGGCGACGAAGACGAAATAGAGGATGAACATCGTGAAGCCGAGGCCCCTGTTCATTTTCCATCTAAAGCAGGCGATACTCATGATCACGAACAGCAGCATGCAGAACAGTATCGCTATGCTGCACACCATGCCCACTGAGTTCACCTCCACGGGTTTCCCGTAGATTAAACCATATAGGAGCCATGGAACCGGAAGCCTGTGAACATAATCAAAGCGCAAATCGAGCCTATTTTCATTGCTCGACTCTGACATACAGATATAATTATAATTAAACAACTATTCCAATCGTTTATGTTTTGTCATTCTTTTCCCATTATTTGCTAGTACAGAAATTAAGTATGTAATTTTAGAATGTCAAGAATGTATATTCTAATAAAAGACCTGTAACAGCAATAGAAAATTATTAGTAATTAATATTTTCGTTATCAATGATATAGTCACAGTGAGTGCAAAAAAAATATATACGTCGGGAATATAACTTTTTAAAAAAATCTTATTTTTAAAAAGTAAACATTATCAATTTAACAAAAAATAAAATAGACTGTACATTTCTCAAAATAATTTTACCTAAAAAAAAGTGTAATAATTAAAATATATATATTATTTTAAAAATAAACGAAAATGAAAAATTATAGATATTATTTGGACAAATAAATATTCGTACAGAGAAATTTAACTTGTAAAATCAGGAACATACAAAGCTTTTTTGTTTATATTAGAACACAACGTATTCATTGTACAAAATTGCTAATTAATGTTTATCCTCTATAAATAAAAGCTTTTTTTTTTATAAAAATTTCCTCTATACAAATACTTTTTGCACTCACTGTACTGATTTTGAAAAGTTTTTATTTCAATCTTTCATTATTTGTCATATTAAATTTGACAACTTACGATTCATCAATTTCTAAATTAATATTTTTATGATCTAACATATATCTCAAGCATAGGAGGATGATTCAGGAGAAAAAGATAATTAATGATGAGGAAAGTGATATTCGTGATGAAGACAAAAGTTTATATGAGTACATGTTCAATTCGAAATAATTTCCGAGATAAAGTTGCGAAATGTAGCACGTGCTCTCGATAAAATGTTCTGGGTATACATCTCTTGTACTATAAACTCTATTAGAATATTACGGTTTTATGATTGCACGTGCGACCGGATCGTCCACTGTATCGATTAAGTACAGATGTACCTACATGTGCATGTGTAGGTGATTGTTGCGTGTTCTATATTATTTGAAGTATAATATCTATAATTCATATTCGTCTGTAACAATGCTGTCGACGTGCCTTGGATATATATCGTTTGACGTGCAATCATAAACGCAGCGCACACAAATGCGAAGAAATATTTCTCCGCTTCCCTTTCAGGCAGTCTGCCAGTTGGCAATCGGTTAGCGGATGCGTGGCTTATATGATTGATCATCAACGATGTTTCATCTCGTGTGCGATTGCTAGGAAATCAAGTGTCACAAAGGGATGCGCGATTAGCTTCGAAAGATTGAATCTTATTGTTTAGCCGTGAAGATGAAGTAAAGAAAAATAATTAATTCTTACTAGCAGTAATTATTGTCGCTAATATTTTTGCCTCTTGTATTAAAGATTGTTTAATCTGGGCTTTGAAATAATTCCCAAACAATTTTATTACATTTTTTTTTATCAATAATTTTCATTTATCAATAAGATTCTTATCAATAACATTATTCCGAAAATCGAAATCTGCGTTATCTCTAGCAAGACCTTCATAAGTAAAATATGTAAATTATACGAGATATCGAATTAACGAACTTGAAAATTAATAAACTTTGGCACTTGTCCAAAGCTCGGACTCACATAGTGCGACATGGAAGCAATCACGACAAAATAATTGCGCGTTTTTTTATTAGATAAGAATATTTTCTTATCCTTGTGGGTTTTAGTAATAAAACGAATCGAGATTCTGCGAGTAGGATTCTCAAGAACCTTCCGTGGAAAATGAGTCTTGGTGCCTGGAACAGTATTCGCGGTATTTCCCGCGCTAACAATATAATAATGCCGAGGAATGACTAGCGAATGCGATTACAGTGAAATAGCGAGAATGCCTTGACGGGCTCAGTCCAGCTATCAATTCCGCACGCCTCTTCTAACTCCGTCCGATCATCAGCAAAATTCCGATTCGTATCGCACGTCCGAGCGTGTATTATGAGAAAGAATATATACATATATGTGTATGTATGCGTATATATATATATATATATATATATAATTTGTGTAAAGATATTGATATAGATATAACGCGGACCGTGTGTATTACGTATTTACACAATTAAGTTCATTGTGTTCATACACGTGCGGGAGAGCCGAATAATTCCGATATTGTTCGATTCGTCTATTGAACTCCACTGGTGTTAATATCTTATAATCGCTTCTACCGTCAATCAACTTTCTGAGAAGTAAGGTTGACTTTGATTAAATAATATTAGAAAATCTTACACGTACGCTTATTAATAAGCGAAAAATTGTGGAATAACGTAAGACGTTCTGTAGGAATAGATATGAATTTTCTGAATTACTGGAATGGAAAAGTTTTTCTTTAAATGCACAATTTTACTGTGTTATTATGTTTAAATTTTCAGAAGAATTAAAGTAATGATGCAATTAAAGATTTAGAGAACAATTATTGATAAATCAAATTATTGATAAAGTTAAATTTTTGTATATGACTCTAGATAAAAATATAATGATTACATGTAAGAGATGTTCAAGTTTTCACAAATGTAAAGGTATTCAGTATTTTTTATTTAAATTTACAATATTAAAATTTATGTTGATAAATTATATCCAAACTATATATA
>NW_017305705.1:178828-183059 GCF_001594115.1 Trachymyrmex septentrionalis
ATATATATCTAATGATTCAAATCAGAGAGATCTTCAGAGCAACTGCGTATTCTAAGGAAAGCTAAATACTATTGTATTCAGTACAACATCGATAAACTGTGCCAACTATTGGCTGCGTATACATTCCTGTATGCACAATATGAATAACAATAGCATCGTTTCTTCCACTAGTCAATGTAAGCAGAATATTACAATATTACAATAAATGCTTCTCATGTATTGTGAACGGAAGCGAAAGTAAATGGGAATTGGCAGAATTAATTTGAGTATTTAATTAACAATCTTTTTTAGTTTAAACAACGTCAAAGTTAAAAAATAAAAAAAAAACAAAATATCCTTTACTGTTAATAAATTGAAAATCTAGATATTTGCAGTGCAAGCCAACCAATTTTTTTTTGGCCGTGTTAAATGTTATTCCAGCACGCTATTTTTCTCTTTTCGCTCGAATGATTAACGTTACTGAAATTTGAGATTGATATCCCTTCCTGAATAGGCTTCCCGACCTCTTTGGCCCTTTTTGTTAATCGATCCTTCAATATAGTACAACGCAAATGAGTTTCAAGCTCAAAAACAGGGAAAGCTATGAATGCTTTCAGGAGTGTATTATATAATATTTCTTAGTTGCGACACACTATTTTGATATCTTATATTGTTTTGCTCTTTCAAGGCATAAGAAAGTTTTGAAAAAATCTTTATGTGCAACATTAATATTATTATCTCCTCGCACCTAATCATAATCGTTTAATATTATAGAATTAGTTATATTTGAAGACTACACAAGGTAATATTATTATAGTTATAATACTTGTCCAACAAAAAAATTGCAAATTATTGTTTTTACTGAGACTAATCAAATATTGAACTCGCACATGAATAAAATCGTAGCGTTCACGTTTTAATTGCAATATCAGAATAATATTAAAGTTTAGAATAAATTAAAGTTTCTTTTTAATTTGTTATTCGTGCTATTCACTTAGTTATAATTTTCTCTCTGAACAAATGTTAATATAAAACGTGTCGAGAATGTATGCACATTCTTGCATTTTCCTTGCACTTTCAATTACATCATTCAATTTATGAATACTAATCTACATTCTACTAAACTTTTCTTACTTTTTCTTCAAAGTTGTAATTCTATCGGAAAATCAATATGACGTTTCATATCCTTGCTTCCCAGTATCCTCTTTCTTATCCATTTCAAATCTAGCAGTTTTGTATATATATGTCGTATAATATGATATATCGAGAAATATATCATAAATCTATTTACATACGGAATCAATAAGAAGTACATGTGTTGTCGCGATATCTCTAAAATGAAAATATAATAATATAACCTTTTGCCAATTGTGTATTTTTATGAGTATTTTTATTGTTTTTGTAAAATTTTATTCCACCATATTAATGAAATATCATTTCCTGTTTTCATTTTGATTACATTTTCAAAAATATTTTAGTTTAACGATAAGCTTCTCCTGTGAGATAAAACTTTATGTTTTTGTAAATCAATTTTGTAACTAATCAAAACATATTTTACTACAAAGAGGTTGTAACATTTAAACAATAATACATGTAAAATAAAACAGAAAGTATGACACATAAATATTCATAAAATATTATTAATACGAAATAGTCAATATAAAAATTTCATTAGATATTAAATAATAATATACAGGGTGTCTCAAAATTTGCTACAGCAAAAGAGACAGCTTTTGAAAAGTTAATAAAAAAGTTATTTGTACATTTTTATTTTAAATAATAGTTTATAATTATTATATCTAAAAAATTATTACTTAAAATAAAAATTTACAAATAACTTTTTTATTTAATTTTTTGAGAACTTTCTTGCTATTTTAAGTCACGAATTTTGGAACAACCCGTATATAAAACTAAATAAGTTTAAAGTATGACTGAAGTGATCAATAAAATCAAATTAAATTTTCTAAAATATTTTGGAACAAAATGTAATACAGATCTGTGCGATGACAACGTTACGTTGTGATGCGGAAATTTCAGTAGAGATTTGGATGCTCACCCAACGGTCACGTCGAAGATGTTACTGCCGACGGAACTCGACACGGCCATGTCACCGTATCCCTTTCGCGCCACGATGACGCTTGTGATGAGGTCCGGTATGCTGGTGCCAGCTGCGAGGAACGTCAGGCCCATCACTTCCGGTGGTATGGCCACTGTGTCACCGGCGACATTCGCCCACCAGACCATCAGGTACGAGTACGCCGCGATCCAGAAGATCGAGCCGATAAACGTTATCGGGAAGAACTTTTTCCCTGAAATTAAATGCGAGGCATTTGTTACACATTCCCTACGGATCCTATGGAGATCCTACATTAATCGTCGTAGAGGATAACATCGACATAAGAAATGATTGTATGATAATTTTTCCCATCAGAATTGGGAAGACAACAATGTCTGCGTTAGCATGGGATATTTGTTCGCTCAGAATGATTCAGTCGACCACGTGGCGCGAACGTTTCATTCGCATGTATCATTTAGTTGTAATTTCCGGGGATAATTTAAATACGCTAAATATGTTTGGTCGATTACCATTCTGACATCATTATGAAACATTGCTAATTAAACTATGCAATACAAAAAATAGTTTGTCTTAGATATAAAATATATACTTTGATAAAAAGATTTTTGAAAATCAAACGTATATTGATATACAAAGTAGAATTTAAATGAAAATATAAGATTGTAAATATGTAATTAAATGATAATTATTCTAATAATTTAGTGATAATGTAACTTCGCAGCGAATTGTTTAAAATAAAGTATTTATGAAGTAATTGTTAAATAAGGAATTTCTAATATCGGGTCTTTTCTTACATGGATATAACGGTAGATAAACTTTAGCCAATAAGAACCGTCAGTTCGCAAACTTTAATGCTGCATTTACGTGTTACAATGACGAGAATGAAGTTCGAGATTTCTAATCCGTTTCGTAATCTAATCCTAATGACCGAATCTCGAGGGTTTAATTCAAAAGTGACGGAAAAGAATTCCGTTTTGAATGATTTTCAGAGAAATACATATCGTATAGACAATTATTCGCTCTAAATATAACAAATCTTTGTGGCAAACATTATCAAAATTGATTTTTCCTTAATTATTATTATATTATGATAAGTCTATACAACAAAATGGAAATATAAAACGAAAATTTTTCTATTAATTTTATAATGTGAATAAATGGAGGTATGCTATGCCTTATGGGATAACTAATTTGGTTAATTTAAGTGAGATTAATTAAGTTTATCTCGGGCAGTTTTAATTATTCGAGGAAAGAGTTACACCATGAAAATAAATCTTAATTTGATATAAAAATAGTTGCATTCTCGTTAAATTTTAGCAATTATTTGATAATTTTTTGATGAGATGTGCTAAAGTATTGATATATTAATAGTGATAGTTTCATGTAGCTTTCATAAAGTCATAAATGATTGAAAAAAAAATCCGGAAAATTTGTTGATACTTATGTAAAAAGAAATATCTTGATTCGTGCAAACTTTTTGTATAAATATTAATAAACAAATAGTTTCACACTTTTTATATGCGCCTTATGGTATGTACACACCAACCCCATAATAATTGATTGTGATAACATTCATATTAATGTATCTGTAATCAAAGGCCGAGATTGCTGAAATTCAAAGGACATATCGGAATTTTAGCTGACAATAGAGTCAGTACTGTGTGCATACGGCCATCTATACGTTTGTACGTATGCAACAATCAGTCCCCAATGCGAAATTAGCGTGTCAATATCATCTTTCGTCGTATTGTGTAATATCGCGATAGAAACGCATTAATAGGCTGAGATAATGCAAGAGACGCGTGATAAATGATGGTTTGAATAACAATAGCAATGTGTCCCGCTTAAGGTTGATCTTAGCATTTATTATTAAATCGATACGCGATACATACCGGATCTGATATAGACCTTCGTTCCTGCTTGCCCCACTAAATAACCGAATTGTGCCATCGTAATATTTTCCGCAAATAACCCGCGATCGATCTTTTCTCATTGCGAGATTAAAAAAAAATTTATCTTCTTTTTTTACATCTAATCTTCGACAAAATATTATTACAAATTAAACAACGAAAGAAAGTGTAAGCTAAGTAAAATGCAAATTCATGCGGCAAGTGAACTATAAGTGCCGTTTAATTAGTCTCTTGTGTTGATGAGATGAAGTTTCCACCTCGACGA
>NW_017305705.1:183159-189087 GCF_001594115.1 Trachymyrmex septentrionalis
AACTATAAGTTTAATTAGTCTCTTGTGTTGATGAGATGAAGTTTCCACCTCGACGAAATCGATAGTTCGAAATCCTGAATTCCTGGAGTTGAGTTAATATTACCACGGGATCGATACCGGGCGGCAGCAAAACATCGAGCGATGCTCGCGTTGATTGATAGAATTTAATCTGATCTTGACGTTTTCGGCAGGTTAGAAAAAAAATACGGTAGCCTAGATTTTTTTTTCAGTAATTAATGGCGCATTTGAAACGCTTTTCTATCGCTTCTCTTCAGGTAATATTTCCAGCGAACGATAAATCATCATTCACGTTTCTATCAGCTAAAGTGAGCTATTAGGTATATAGTATATGCAAATAATCAATATATAAGCAAGTATATAATATATAATATTAAATTTAGGTATCGCGTGAGATTCTTGAATCCCGCCAATTTTAATGTTTCCTTACGCAAATTGGATATCTATTGTGGTTCGCAATAATTTATTGCAGTCGCGCGAATGGGGAATATACATTCTTGTGAATGTATATTCTTCTATTAGCGAGTTATGAAATTGCAGCAGAAATTATTTTGATATATTACCTATGTCTTAATATAATCTCATTATTATCAAAGAACAGAAATAAAGAGTACAATCACACGAGCGAAATGAAGACAGAAAGCAAAGCGGAAGACATTAAGTTATCGTTGTAAATTTATAGACGTATTTACTGAATAAAAACACTTTTGAAAAATTAAATTCGCTGTCCTTGAAGACTTATATGTTCGTTTCATAAATATCCTAATTGACTTTTCAAGGAGAAAGGAGTTTCAGTCTCGCAATAGATGCAAGATATGTAAATGAAACAGCTAAAATGCTCTTGCACTTGATAAAAAGGTCTTGCTTTTGTCTCTGCTCCAATTTTCATTTCGCCTCCATTCAAGACCGATTATCTGTCAGTATGAAAAAAAACCTAATATTACTATTCGAACAGTCAACAGTGAAAACATTGGAAGAGAAGGTCGAATAAAATATGAGTGTTAGTGTAAATGTTCGTCACCTCTCATCGATCAAATCGCCGGGAAAATTTAATTTTATTTAATTTTCACAAAGCTCTATTATTAATCTTCATGTAGATATCTATATTTAATTTCGCTTTGAAGATATTTTTTTATAATACATATATAATTTCTAATTTTTTTTGTAAAATTGAAAAAATACCTACAATGCGAAATTAAATATAGATACCTACATGAAAGTTAATAATAGAGCTTTGTGAAAATTGAATTCTATCAATCAGCATCCTGTATACATATACATATATATATGTATTATTAGTGTAATTGTTCCTATTAGTGTGCCTTTGTATTTAAATAAACCGTAAAGAAAATTAGTATAAATAAATAAGAACAGGTTTTTTTTATTATATTAAATTATTAATAATAATACGATACCAAAAATAATATTATATTTTTTAACTGTTAAAATATAAACATTTTTCGAAAGATACATACCACAACTTAGAGGAATTTATATGAGTCTAGTAATAGAGATGAGAGAGATTCTAAGCTTGTATCTATTATGTGTCCTGTATTGAAGCGTTGTGCTCTAAGTGTTGAAGTTGTAAGTATAATTAAAATAATGATGCAATATTAATCATACAATATTAACTTAAACAATTAATTTATATTTATTATTTGTTTTAGTAACTATATATTAAAATGAGTCAAATGCGGATATAGGCACATAAATTGAGAACATATTAATGGAGCCATTGTCCTTTAGAGAGTCACACTATAGAGAGAATAATATTTTCTTTATTTTTATCAAAAATATTATAAAACACTAGCATCTCTTAGATTAAAAAAATATTATAAGACAAATATACAGAAATATTGGAAAATTGATATTGATTTTAAGCAGATGGAATTAAAGCTGTAATACTTAATAATTAGTTCAGTAATAAACAAGTTGGTTTAAAGGCAAATTAATAAGGATAGTTATATCTTATATCTTACGTATATAAACTTTTAAAATTATATCTCATATCTTACGTATATAAACTTTTAAAATTGAAAAAATAACATTAGAAATCGGAAGATGTTCACCTAAGTGAAAAATGATTTATTATAGGTTGCTTGAACTTTTATGATAGATATTGAAAGACGATCATTGATTACCTCTAGGTGTTCTCGTATCTGGTAACGTCAACCAAAGAGGAAATAAGATTGGCGCGACTAAAATGTACGTTAGCCTTTTTCTTGGACTGCTTGGCCAGCCCATGTTCAAGGCCTCTGGAGGTTCATCCTCTTCGCCCTGTAAATAAATATTTAAGAAAACAGGTTTCTCTTAGAATCACGTTTTTTTATCATTTAATTTCAATCTAAACAAAAAAATCAAAATTTATTTAGTTGATGCTTAGAATGAAACGTTCATTGTAATTCTGAAGAATACGAATAAAATATTTACATTATTAAAAAATATGAAGCTCAAAGATCTTTTTAATAATTAGTTGATTGCTAAGTATCTTTCTGTTATTCTTGAACAAATCACGATACAATGCTGCAAAGCTTGTATTTGTAAAGTATCATCATTTCTAGCACACTCATATTCAAGAATGAAATAAGTGTAGGTTTTTGTATATTGGATTAATCCTCAAATGTTTGTATATTAGCGGAGATTGACATTAAAGAACTGTGTTTGCTAAATATGATAGTCGCTCGAGTTAATGTATGAGATTTATTCTCATGTTTACAACTATTATAAATAATCCGTAAATAAATAAACCGAAGGAATAAAAATTACGTTACTGCAAGTAATAATATATATTTTAAATATATATATTTTAAATGTTGAGGAGCAAATTAAGACAAGAATCGGAAGCTTTGCGAAATTTAAGAAGATAAAAGAACTAAGTCGTCTCTGCCTCGCTTAATCCTCGGGGACCATTAATCTCTAGAATCTCGTCACTGTGTTGTAAACTTAACGAGGCTACTTGCTGGACCGAATCATCGTGTGAGCTTTTTCAGGCGCATCGCGCTCGTTCCCACAAATTCGCAAACTTCCGTGGAAAACTGCAGGGTTGGTGACTTTGTTCCGATTATTCGTGGGAAGCGCGCGGAGCTGGAAACGCGCAATGGATGAGTGGGATGCAGCATTGACCCAGATTCTCTGATGCATTCAAAATGAAAAGGCCCTCTCTCCGCTCATTTAGGACAAAGCCGCCTGAGACTACTCGCCGCCGACTCCGTCCATACACCACGATATACCAGCCAGTACCGGCTAATATCCTCGAGAGAACTCTGGATAGTCAAGTTCCGATTTATATTTCCGCAGAGTAGCTCTCCGAAATGTAACGACGATTATGCATCGCTCGGGGAAATTGTTTCGTCATTCTCTGATATTTCCCTTTGCGTCGTATAAAGACAATTGGTGCAAGAACAATTATAGAGTTCTTTTATATTACAGCGATTGTTGTGGAAGTGTTTCTGATCGGCAAAAGCGCGGTCTCTTTTACACGACATTTTAAGTGAGTAAATATATGCTGGTAAGTAATCTAGATTATTTTTATTCACATTATGTATTCTATATTTTCCGTTGAATTGTAAAGCCAATTTCTGTTTTCAATTTTAAAACTAATTTCTTATTAAAGGACGGTTTTTTCCTCAAACGCTATATACATATTTGTCGATATTTTAATTAACAAATGCCAATTAATTATCGTTAATAAAAATTTACTAAAATAGCATAATTTTTTTAATTAAAAAAGTTTATTTGTAAAAAAAATGTGTTTTTATGAATCATATACGACTCATATCTGTTTTCTACGTTATAACCAAGTAACGTTACGAAAAACGTTAAAATAGAATTGCGTACTAAAAGTTGCGACGTCTTACAATTTTGCGATATCTTTTTAACGGAAACTCGCAGGATATCGTGGCTGATTCAATCAGATTTGCCTGAGTTGATCTTAGTCGAAGAATCGTAAAAAGAGAGTGAAGGGCGATGTCGGATAAGATTCGATGAACGGTGAACGTGTCACGCTTACATGCGATGCATTTTTTAAGCGAGTATCTCGCGCCGTAGATAAATGTTAATGTGGTGATAAAAGCTCGAATGTTTGACGCAAGAAAATGACACGACGCAAACTATCGATTTAAATCGAGGTCGTGCACGGCATGGCAATTTGTTGCGACGATTGATTCGCTTTGCCGCCACTCGAGACAATTCTATTTTAATTAAAACAAAAATTAATGTATGTATATATTATTATAAATATTCAGCATTTTAGCGAAAATTGATTTTGCATCGTAATTAAAAGTCAATCTGTTTACGCATTAGATGTACAAATAAAAAACGTTCCACATTTTTTAATGAAATTTAATATTTTTTTATTAAAATATACTGACATATAGTTTAATTTATGAAAGTAATCTCTATTATTTTTCAATAATTTTTTCCACCTTTGAGGTAAGTTATAGGATTCCAATTCAATGGAAAGATCGTTCTTTACGTGCAATAAATTTATCAAGTCATTTTCTTATTTCTCCGACATTTTAATATCAATTTTTATTATTCAAGGCGTACTGTCATTCAGATTTATGTGGCGAAATTGATCAAGAATACACTATTACAACTTGATTCGAATATTTTATGGCATTCGGAATACTCATTAGACATAGTGCTTTCAGATTATTATTTGTTCTGATTGATGCAGCGTCTTTTGTTTAACAAAAGATTTAAAAATAAAAAAAAGAAATAAAAAAACGCTTGATGAATAAAGACCAATATTTCTGTCAAACTGAAATCTACTATAACTTGTCTAGAAGATGAGGAAAAATATTGAAAAATAATGGGAATCACTTTTACGATTGAATTATATCAGTGTTTTGACAATAAATATTTAATAATTCCATAAAAAATAGTGGATTATTTTTTGTACATTTAAAATATCATAAACTTAATTGAGTGTTAGTACCTAACTTAAAAATGGGATTCTATTCATTCGTTGTCGGGTCTATAATTCGCGATGCCACTTTAGGATCTTTCAAAGACTGCAAAAGACATCGAAGGCGAGATGGGGAGCGATAAAACGGTTTGTCGAAGTTGGAGGCCAGGATAATGCGAAGTCTTCGAATATATGCGTTCCTATCGCGACGTGTCGTCGGGAAGAATTATTGAATATTTATCTCTGTCCGCGCCAGGATAGCTAGAGTCCTACACGATATCATCTGATGAACAATGGGGAAATTCAGACAAGTAATGTCGCTCGTTGCGGTTTTACCTTGCCCATTGTATCGATTGTTCGCCAGTCTTCTTTCCCTGAGGGAAAATGACAAAAAAATTTTCCGCTGCGAGAATAACGCGTCGAATGATAGGTAAGAACTTATATTGACTATCGACCTTCGTTTTTCTTCTTTTGACAACAATCGTGTCAGGATCCGCGCGAATTCGCCGGATTCGATCGAATTTCTCTGCGAAAGAGATGCGCCGCAGTATGAACTTACTTTCGCATATTTCATCTTTGTAATGGCGCGACGCGACACTGTGCGACCGATTTCGATGTAGTCGAAATAACCTTGGATGAACTTTTAAAGTTCGAAACCGACAAATATCGAGCGACACTTTGATTTATGATCGCTAAGTTCGCGGGTGAAAATTGCGGTTGTCCTGATAAGACTTAATGGATGAACACTGTGCCGATTTATACTCTTATGCGTTAAGGCTTTGAGCGTAAAGCTAACTTTGATTACTCTAGGGACTCATCCTTTATTACTCTGCGGACCGTTTACGGTCACGATGTTTGATCAGCTAAATAGAAAGCAATATTGTTGTTTTAAATTTTGTTTCAATAAGTAATTTTAATTGGGGAAAAAAGGGATTATTTGGGAAGGATCGTGTAAGCACTGTGGCATTAATATCCTACTTAAATTTATTATTGTTTAACAC
>NW_017305705.1:189187-191232 GCF_001594115.1 Trachymyrmex septentrionalis
AGATCAAGCACTGTGGCATTAATATCCTACTTAAATTTATTATTGTTTAACACACTTTTATTAATTCATTTTGATTTCATGTTGATTCTTTTAACGTATTCTAGTTTTTCTTTATAAATAAAAAGGTTGTATCGTCCTAGTTTTATACTAGTGAAAGTCTACGAAAATGGAGAAGTTTCAAAATATACAATATAGAATGTTACATCCATAACAACGTTCAACGTGCAAGTTAAAAAAGATTACTTCGCGTGATTCGCAGTATTGTGGGAATTAAACTGCCTATTCTAATTCAGGATATCCAAGTCGTGATAGAAGCAAACATTTCACAATGGAAAGTAGAACGTTACGATATCGAACTAACGTGCCCTTTTGCAACGCGTGCTCCAAGGAACGCGACAGCCATAACTTGCAAAGTTATACTAATCCTAAAATTAGCCTATCGTACTAATTTATTCTTGGTTGGAAGTTATTTTTCTCTTGAAATATTCTTGCAGGATCATCGGAAAATAGTAAGTATTCAAACGAGTCACGAGAAAAGTAACGACAGATACACTGCCAACAAATCGAACGTTTTGTCAAGAAAAGTGGAACGACAAATTCCAATCAACGTGTTCTCGGCCTCTTTGTTTTACGACGGCGCGCAGCATGGGAAATGCCGAAACTATTCCAATCTCTCGAATCGAGGTACACTATATAACGAATCGAATCGTAGATTCTTCTACTCGTATACGCGGTTCTTTCCTTCACTTGCAGAAATCAAGAGTTAAAAGAATCATTTATAACTCGGGGATACATTGATCAATTTTATTAAATGACATAAACTAGCGTTTTTTGTTATTTCTCGTTACATTTACAAAATCATATAAGTTCTGTACTAAAATTTTGAAAGATACAAAAAAAATCATTGTATAAAAATCATTATACGAAGTTTTAACCTTTAAGTGAGCAAGTAGGGTATCATAGTATTTTTTTCAAGTATGGATTTTTTCTTAAACCTTGTTTGGAAAAGGAAAATATAAAGTATTGCCCATTGCGGATGCCTATAAGTCTTAAAGTTCATTATATTTTTACATTCCTTTTATAAAGGCATAATTAATTAAATTACATATAAAACACTATTAAAAAATATAACTATAAAATTAAAATATTTTTGAAGTAGTCTGAGTACTCCACCTATCAATTTTTAAATCATCTGCTTACTTAACCCTCGATTACAGCAACGGGTTATTTGGAACCAAACGAAAATTTTTAGATAATTGTACAATCTGTACGATTATAGTGTTACAAAGTTTCAAATTGTGAATAAAAAAATTTTTAACGTTCCTGTATCAAGAGGGAGATAAGAAGGAGACTCACATTCTGTACTTTAAACAGGACGTTTTAAAACTTATTAGATAAAAATTTTTATAGTCGTTGAGTGGTTGAGGATTAAAGATTAATAATCCTAATATAGAGACAACGATATCAAAATGATGAATAAAAATTAACCGATAGATAGTCGCACGGACTTTTGGCGTGTTAAGTGCTTCTTGTATATTTACCGAATCGAGTCCAGCGTCGAGACCGGCGGCGATACCGCCGTTGGGAAGTTCCTGAATACCAGCAGTGGTGCCGGCAGTGGTCGTCGTAGTCGTGGTGGTGGTGGTGGTGCCTTGCGAGCCCTGCTGCAGCTGCAGAGTCGTCTCCTTCGAGGATGCGCCGGAGTAATGGGCGGCGGTCGACGTCGCGGCGCCGTTATGCGGCCTGGTGGCATCCAGCAGCACCTTCAGTGACGCTATCGCATGCAGCTGCGTCGCTTTCTCGTCCACCTTGCCTGAACAGTACCAGAGATGCAGGTTAATGAGAAGAAGCACGATGCATTAGCTCTTAACTGTGCGATCATCTCGTAGTCGAATTTACAACAAAAATGCATGGCGTTCTTTCGCAATGCAATTTTTATACGATTTCGAACATGAAGCAATAAGAGATTTCATTTCTTAATTTTACACGAATATATATATATTAATCGGTAAAAAGTGTATTTAATTATATCAGTCGAGTAAGTA
>NW_017305705.1:191332-208657 GCF_001594115.1 Trachymyrmex septentrionalis
TATTTCTTAATTTTACACGAATATATATATTGTATATTAATCGGTAAAAAGTGTATTTAATTATATCAGTCGAGTAAGTATTGTTATGCGATTTACGTTTAATGAGCAATAAACGAGTATAGTTTCATTGAAAGAGAGAGAGAGAGATGCTTAAGAAATTTGACGGTTATAAACATAGGAATAATTTTGTCGTTGGAGTGATTGTACTACGCACAAAAAGTATAGATACATCGCATAGACGCGAAGATCATGTTTGACCACACTAATTACAACGTTTATAGCGTATCTGAATTGTTTTGTTAAATATTGACTTGGCTTCACTACTATGTACATTAATGTCACCGTACATTATAGTATATCAGAGCAGATTCGTTACGTTTGAGCAAATTTTGCAACGCTCGCAACAAATTCCATGCTTCGTCGAGTTTCCGATTGCGATCAGACAATAGGAAAATGTCGTTCCCGCTCGCCGTCTTCTGTTCTTATTTTACGCCAGATCGAGCACAAGACATTTACAAAACGTCCATCTGCGTGAGTCGCATATCAAAACTTCTTCTTTATTCGTATTGTCGATTTCTACAATGTTAGAAAATCTCTGTATAAATCGACGAGATTGAAAATGCAACTTTGAGATAATCGCAAAATACATTAAAGTTCGTTGCATGCAGCTACATTCTATCCTTTAACTAATTCTACAAAACGTACATACTGTACAATACTGTCGCTTTTGTCAAGATATATGTATTACGGACTTACTTCTACAATCTCCAACCTTAAGAGAACATAATTCATTAATTTACTTAGAAGACGTTTGAATCTAAAATCTATCCAGCCTATCAGCGTCCCTCCCAAGTTTTTATAAATGCTATTAATCTATCATATTAGTGGCTTGCAATGCAAATGCAAATGTCAATTCTTCATCGTGCAAAAAAAAAAACAAAACTCAATCTTTTTATTCAATAACATTATACAAAAATTTCATAATATTTTTTTTGAGTATGCATTTCATTACGATAATCAAAACATTAATTAATTTAAAAACAAAATAATCTCATGCATATACAATATAGATACATCTAATATAAATATTGTTTACAAAATTTGTCAAAGATAAAAAATTATCATGCAAAAAATAGGAGAGTTTCATTTTGTTTTACATTAAAATCTCTAAATGTAACTCTAGTTTAAAAATTGAGAGAAAATGTCTGTTTCTTCAAAATTTTCTTCCTAGCATAAGAATTTAAGAATTAATAAATATTTAAATGTTAGTATTTTGTGTATTCTATTGAGTAAAGCGTTCTTTTTGGCTATATAAAATATTATATGATTAATGATACATATATATAATAAGTATATTATAAAATTTGCTGTGTAAAGGTCTCTAATTTCACTTCTGAAGTGATGTGCAACATGCAGCAGAGCATAGAAATGCATTCGCGCCACGCGATGAAAGATATGAGAAGTATATTAAAGGTAAAGATTAAAATTGAAAGGAATAAGATATGAATGCAAGCTTCCATTTACAGGGAGAATGCATTCAATTTTATAGAAGAGTGTAATTTTATCCCGGGAATAAACTTACAATATTTTTTTATATTTCTCGAGCTTATCGAGCCTTGTTAAAATTAACTCGTATTTAGTCCAATACGGATAATTATTATCGTAAATTTAGCATGCTCTATGAACTCTACAAGCGGACATGAAATATAAATACATATAGAAACAGGACATTTGTATATGTATAGATGATGCACGTCCGTTTCCGTTATATACAATCCACAGTGCGCCATGTGTACAGATTATGCATAATTTAGGATGTACATGCTCTATACATAGCTTTGAGGAGAGAATTCGAGAACTTGATGGTCTTGCCGCTAAAAAGGAATTATCGTTATTTCAACAAGTAGTCGATTAATCGCGACATTATCTATTTCTTTGAGCGAAAACCTTTTCGCGTGATCGTAAGGTTCTTCCTTCAGTTCGTTGGTAACCTTCATTAATAAACGAGAAGTAGAATCGTACGTGCGATTAGAAAATACTTAATTCAGTAAGATTTAAATGATTTCGGTGAGAGCGAAATAATTTCACAATGTGACAAATAAATCATTTACTGGTTATCGTATTTAATTGAGGACAATTTAGTTATTAATAATCCTTAAGTGCAATAAAGAAAGACCAATTTGTATAATCATATATGTCTACTTGCCTCATTCATTCAACTGTACACAGACCGGATATCCATTTTTTATTGTATTGAATCGTAAGAAAAAAAAGATTCTAAAAATACGGAGTAAAAAAGGAGGAAATTATCAATTATTCATTTCTTTAAACAGTCTCTCACATACTTTGTATTGCCCTTTTTACATTCTTTTACAAGATAAAAATAACTAAACAAGGCTAATAAATAAATTATTTCGAAATATAAGGCGAAATTACGATATTATATAATTAAATTTTCTACGTATTAAATTTATTTCTGCGCCCTGACAATTGCGTATAATTCGTTATATTTGCCGTTTTTTTTTAATTATTTATTCATTATCTATATTTTTATAGACATTTGTATTTATATATATTTATTCAGTCATTATTATGAGTCTGAGTTTATAATAAAATTTCAGAGCTTTCCAAGATTTCCGTATCATTTGACAGTCGGAATATATTTTAAGCAACTTTGCAAGTCATCATCAAAATGCATTCGTCAGAAAGTATCGTGAAGTAACTAACTAACAATCTGTTTTCGCGAACTAGTTGTGAGTTGCTCCAAATACGTCGGTTACCACAGCTCGTGAGAACTTATGCCGCTGGTAGCAGGTCAAAAGTAGATGAGTAAAAAAAAAGCGTGAAGAGACTAAAATTCGATATTATACGGAAATAGAATAAAGTCATTTTCAGCGGTTTTTTATTTATTTCGGTTCTCTATATGCAATGCCTTGTTTGCGTATATATATCCATAGTTTTTTTTTTATTCTAGAAATTGAACCTCCCCACGATGAATAACATTCGTACGATGCTTTGTAAAATTAAAAAAAAAATAATGACGTGACAGCGATAAAAAATATCCGCGATACGTCTATGTTTTCAAAGCTGTTTCATTCAAATACGTAAGGTTTTGTTTTAAAAAATGATATCGTTTTTCAATCATTTACAGTTTAACATTCTGCGAGTTTATAAAAAGATACAAGTGCGATAGCGAAAGGTCACTTCGCGTGAGCAACGTCATACTACGATTATATTTTTCATTGTATAAACAAATCGTTAAAAGATGAAAGACTTGAGCTTAATTCGAAATCGATCACGATCTAATAGACTGACCGAACCATAATAACTGCTGCGTCCGTGGCGTAAATCTTAAAAGAGTAACTCACTGCTTATCGTGTTTCGTGCTAAGGGATTACGGATCTGCGTGTCGATGCCAGCAGTAGGTCAAAGAGAAAAAGCTCGAGTAAGTGGCCTTCATTCCCAAAGGTGGGAACAAGGCAAGAAAGAAAGGTAAAGAGCCCAGGGTTGGAAAGTAAAGTGCGATAGTATCGACCCCGAAGTTGCCCGGAGGAAGATGGGAAGCCGGGAAAAGGAAGTAGGTGGAAGGAAGGATGGGTTAGAAGAAATGGCGAGGAGTGTCGATTAACTGTCGTGTCTCAATCTGTTAAATTCACAGTCGATTAGTAGTTTCAAGATGGAGGAAAGTCGGGAACGTCGAAAATCGGAGTTGATAGGTCGACGTGATATATGTAGAAGCGGGCTCGACAGGGTACTGCCTGTTAACCCACAAAACTCAATCAATTCGCGTTTACTCGGACTGCCCGCTTTATAAACCATTAAAAGCATTAGCTATCGAGAATGAGAAAAGTGTCGAATAATGTACGAAAGTTGTGACATGTCCGTTGGAAATGTTTTCTATAGTTGTCCAACAGCGAATTCGTGCATAGTTAAAGACTATGAGTGGAAAACTGACAAAGGGAGTCCTGTTCCCCGTGGTGAAATAATAGCTACTATATTAACAGATTTTGCGTTTTGCTGAGTCGCCAAATCGAGCGCAACGTCATTCGAGCGAATAGAAAAAGAGCTTTAAGAGGGTTTAAGTTTAATATATCCGATTGGAATTAGATATCAATGGATAATCGAATATTTTAAGCAAATTGAAATCATTCCGAAGTTGTTAACATTAACTGATAGCGTATTTTTTTATTCAAACAAACTTTAAATTGTTTTAAAAATTGCAGCATTTCCTTCTATATTTCATTTCAAATTTTATAACAGAATAAATAAACGTTTATGTATAAATTTATTGAAAAATTAATTTAATAGAAAATTTCTCTCTATTAGATCTCATTTGCACGCACGCGGTTAATGAAGAATGCAATCGGGATTTGTCGTTGATGATTTATATAATCCTCGCATTTTTCTTAATAATAATAATACATCTCACCTTCGAAGAAGATTCGACAACGTAGATTGTCATTATAAGTTCAGAAAGTCCACAGAAAGTCACCTAAATCAAGGACCATTAAATTCCTGAAAGCATCGACCGAGTTGATCAGAAACGGCATCTTCCTTACTGAGACAGCACAGGTTTCAATAACTCGTTTCCGTCAGATTTCAATAACTCATCTCGGGGTAATCTTCTTTTAAATTCAAAATGGTCACGGTAGTGCTGGGGATAATGAGTTCTGCTGTCATCCGGCCCCGTTTAGCGAATTATACAGAAAATTAAACTCAACTTTGAGTATATACTTGCTCTATCGTTTACTCCTGTCATTTTGTAGTCTGAGAGCAGATACCGTCTACATAACTTAGAAAATTTTCTAGCCTTCCATTCAAAGAAACATTAGAAGAAAAAAATTATCGAAAACAAAATGATACGTATTAAAAGAAAAAAAATTATCAAAAATAAAAAGCATGAATTTTAAATATGAAAAATTGATATATAACAAAAATTAAATATGTGATTAAAAAAATGTTTTATCAACTATTGCGATTGTCCTCATGCATTTGAAGATTGCACTGAGACCCTTGCCCTTTACATCCTGTTACAGTCTTACTCTCTCGTCATTTCGATGCATCCCACAAGAACTCTTAGTAAAAATCAATGCCGCGCTTCTTTTGCCAAACACTTTGACTTAAGGTCGATCGATTCTGTTAACCGGGGCCTTTCGTTGTCGGCAGGTATCGAATACTACCTCGCGTGTAAACGATTAAGGCGTGGGGGTGCTAGGTAATTTTAATGCAAAACCCGACGTGATTGATTGCTCGCATCCGCGCGCCGCCTTTGGTCAGAAACCACAGGGATACACAGAAATCACCGCGAATTCTACTGACTTTCGGCCAAAAAGCGTGCCCGTTATTTCGCAAAATGTCAACCAAATGTCTAAAAAAAAACCTATATATTGTTGATTTTTTTCAATCATAAATTTTATATCTTCCAATAATATGAATTTTTCATTAGAATATAAAAGATTCGTATTAATGCCACATGAATTAAAGAGATGAATTTACTTTTCTCTATTCGATTAAGCTTTTATATAAATTTTCTGATAAATTATATCCCTTTAATAAAAAAAATGTCCTATTAATAATTCAGCTTTATGAAAGGACGATTTTAATGTTTAAAGATTAATTATTAGAATTATTATATAAAATTAATTATTATATATCGCATTATATCGAGAGATAGTCGATAATGTGAATGGTTGCATAGAAGATTGTGCGTATAATAATGCTTGTGCAAAATATTATTTGCATATATATGTATGTAATCTGATGATAAATAATTCGACGACTATACAGTGCAGAATAAAGCGGATAATATCATACCAATCGTAACAAAACGAATAATAAAGTTTAACAAACAGGTTGATACATCTGTGACCTACTAATGTAATTGTCAAGCGCTATATAAACTAAGTTCTGTATAACTTTCATTTCTAGAGACGTTATGTACTAGGAAATCTATCAGGTGGAAGTGAACAGCTTTCTTCTTGTGATCGTTCGTATGACGACGTGAAATAGAATGTAAATATAGTACTTTAATTCTTTATCATAGCGTGAGAATTCTTCTCTTGTTTGCATACCCATCTCGAAATTTTAGGAATGTATTACTAGTAATATTTCTAATTGTCTAGCATTGCACCTGATATAAATCGAACGTTTAATTTTAACGATTGTTTTATTTTCGTCAAAAAAATATAATAGATCTACGTCATCTTTCGTTCTTTTTCATATTTATAGCTCGTATTAATCTCTGCAACTACAAAATTGTATGGTCAAATATCCCTATTAATTCATGGTAGGGCTCGTAATCTCCGATGAGACTTGTTTAAGCTTCTAGATTAGTTTCTAGTGCCAGGAAAAAGAAGTTGATTACACTTTGACAGCGTCTATCTCTTCGTTTATTCTCATTATCAATCGTAGCGAGCAACTTTTTTTTAGAAGAGTATGCTAATTAGTCTAAAAACGTTTCAACAATGTAATACCGCATTGCATCACTGATTAATGATGAAAAGGATGATATCGTAAAATTGTAAGGCGTGTTACAAGCGATAAATAAACTCAATACCTTCGTACGATTTGTATAATAATATATTCATCAGAAACCTTAGTTTTTTTTTCTTTAACTGTGCAATGTGCTTTCACGTACATTTAGGCGCATGCAATCTGCCTCGTTAAATTTAGATTTATTTCAACTAAAACATGATATCCTTTTAGTCGATTGGGAACATCTTACAATCGTTCTTGTAAATAACGAGAACATGCAAATTCTTTTTTCAGCAAAGTTTTAAAAGGGAAGAAAAAAACTTGTCAGGGATGAGGATGGCACAACGACGCACAAACAGCTGGTCCGAGAGCGCTGAAGAAACAGCAGTCCCTGGTCATAGTCGTCGGTATTATCTCGAGTGGTGTCTGGATGACGTTAAAGCGTCGGAGTTAAAGGAAGGGAAAAGGAAGGCAAGCCCCAAGTGCGGATTCGCTAGTTACGATCGATACGCGTTGGTTTCTAGGTCAGGGTCCCGATACACACTCACCACTCACCACCGCTTAGGATGTACTCAAAACGAGACCCGCAAATTTATTCGAAGCCAACCAGTAAGCGACGCCATCGTCATCACCATCGCGCCCACCGCTGGCAAAACGCATCCCACTTTTCGATCTCAATCTTTTTTTTCCGCTCCTTCGCGACTGGAAGTCTGGATGCTGCGAAAGGTGCTAACGGAATTAAACATTACACGCGGATCTATTCCAAGTAGGTCTTTTATATGCGGCGAAGAAGCATGAGGATTCACTGTTTTCTCGCGAGAACGGGAAGGTGTACGTGAGCTTTTGAAATCGTATTGAACGTTTCCCACGCTATCCAGATTAATGACGTGCTTCCGTTGCGAACGCCTCGCGACGGATGTAGGTGGAAAGAAAAGAACGCTATGTATGGAGTCGTACGGGATTGTACCGCGCTATTTCCGCGTGGATTCGCGGATGTGACCGAGTATCCTATGATAACCTTTCCCGTATTTTATCGAACATTGAGCAATTTTTAGGAATTGAGATGCAGCTCGGGGAGCGATATTTTCTATCTCTCTTCGTGGAAGAAAAAAATTTATATTTTAGGAATATAATTCGAACCAAACGAATAGAGGAATCATCTCGCTATTTTAAAAGGATGATGTTGTCAACTGTACAAGATTTTACGTAGTCGAAGTATTACCAATTACAATTCCATGTAATAAATCGCTACACTATCTATCTGTACGTATCGGTAGCTTTACAATTCTGTTGGTAATTCTAAAGTTTGGGTAAGTGGCCTATATCACGGAGATTAGATAGCTGCGCGGATTGAAGTGACACGTACACGTTCGAGTGTATCACTCGAACGGGAAATCGAACAGGCATCACTTGGGATATTACGTGCCGTATTTTCGAGTGATACGAGTCAACCGTAACGTAGTCCTGGACGAGGTATTTCAGTTGTGGTAAAGGAGGCGCGAAATGAATAGTACAAGAGCTGATAGAAAAAAAATCAAATTGATATCATCGAAGTAATTCACTTCGCCACGTATTATAGCGATTTTACAAAGAAAAAAAAGAAGGAATATAAGGAAAAAAATCTTAACTAAGATCCCTTAAACTTTAGATAAACTAGTGTGTAGTTATTAAGCTTTGTAAATTTATAGAAAGACTGTCGTAAACCTTTTATTCCTTAATTACGCTACGTTAAGATCATATTTCCGTGCAGAATTTCCTTTATAAAATAGCGTAAAAAGGTCAATGTTATCATAGAGAGAAACGAGCAAATATACGGACTTTCATTTCGTTTTCGGACATTCTCGGCAGCTCGAGGGAGATCGATGATGAGAATTAACATGCTGCCGAGCCGAATGGCCGCAGCGCTTCGCGCGATATAATCCGGACGTTCTCACGTCAACGTCGTTCCCGTATTTTTTTTTTCACCTCGTGGTAAAAACGTCCTACGAACTAGTGCGAGCATTACGAGTTAAAGCGAAAACGATTCGCGGGAAAAAAGAGTTGGAATTTACAGTAAACGCGTGACTACATCGCTTCAAAAATATATGATTTCAAAATAACTCCAAAAATTACCATTACATTTTTTTTAAAAAAAAAGATAATATCAACGTGAATAATTTTAATCTTCTGTAATTTGTAAGAATTAAGGGTGATACGTTCAAAATTAATTTTTCGAAAAGAGGGTTTTATTTGATGAAAATGTGATGACAGTGGCGTACACGTAATAAGCGCGAAATGCAATTATTGCAGAGAAAAGTGAAAGGAATATATCGAGAGTCGACTTATCGAAATCCACAACTTATCGGCGGAATTGCTTGGTACGTATATAATATCGGTGTGTAATTGTGTCTTCTGCAATAGATCGATTATCCATCGCTATCCTTTCCAATATCTTGTAATATCAAGTATTGCTAATATTTATTGCTATGTCGGATGAATTGTGATACGAAATTCCGCAATCATATTCATAATTGCGACAAACTGCATTACATTACACTAGTTTATAAAAAGTTTTTTGTTACTATAAATTAGCAAGGTGTTTCTTGTGGACTTTTGTACGTTGTGATGTCGCGAGCCAAATTTCATTAGTACTTTCCGAAATAATTGAGGTTTAATGATGTTAAAAATGCCTTTTTGTTATGTTTGAAATCTTTTTGTAAAAGATTATATATTGAAATTATGATCAGAAGCCATAGGCGAAAAATTTGTTATCTTAGTAAAACTCTACATTTAAATCCTTCATAACTACAATAAAAAAAGATATTAAAATAAAAAATATAATTTTAAAGAGAATAAATAATAACGTTTATAGCTTCTGATCAGAATTTCAATATAATGTTAATCTTTTTTCACAAAAAAATTTCAAATATTAGGTTGAGTAAAAAGTCATCGCGTATTTTTTAGCTCAAAGTTGTATATACAATATCTTCGTCAATAATGAATGAAATTCAAATTTAAAAAAAGGGTTTTAAAGCTTGAAATCTTTACTTTTAAAAGCTTATCACATTTTTTAAGTTTATATGAGTTTGATAATTTTTACATACCAAAAACTACGAGCTGAAAAAGACGAAAAATTTTCTTCTCACTTTGTGGATTTGTAACGTGTCCAAAACGAATTTGAGAAAATTTTCGATTACCTATCGTGAAAGCTTGATACTTTCCCTACAAAATCGTTTTTTTTTAAATATTCCTACGACTTTTGATTACTGAGTTATCGCGGATTAAATAAAAGAATTATTTTGACTTTAATTGCTCATAGCTCCATTAAAAATTGTCGTATCGTATAATTTAAAAAAGAGATTTTTAAAGCTGAAACTTTACTCTATTAAGATATATTTATATTGTTGGTAAGAAAGTAATTGCGGTTTTTACTGATAGATGTCTTTTAAAAAAACGCGATGACTTTTTACTTAACCTAATATTACGGAAGTCACTTTAAAACTTAATTATTTCGGAAATTTAAAATTTGGTTTGGAATATCGTTTTCAGCGTTTAAAAACATAAGAAACACCTCACCTAATCCAAAACAATTTTTAGCTGTAATTAAACTACTGTTATTCTCAATGACAATCTCTTTAGCAATAATTCTCGATAATTGCTTCTCATAATTAATAGTTATTGTTACTTTCGAATAAACACTTTCGCTGAAATTGCGAGAGAGCAAACTTTCCCAAACGTGTGTCATCGCACCGGAAATCTTTTCTTCTCTGAAACCATTTTTGGCGCTTGGGATTATCGGATCGATCTAATCGGATAATCGCACAGCTTATCCTTACGAACGACCGCATATCTAACCCTTTCTATGGCTCTCAAACGAGTTCTCGTGGCGTTTGTTAACCGCTCTAAATTAAGTATAGAGAGAGGCTCTCGCGCGGTGCGGCTGATAGAAATCTTAATCCACGAGCTAAACCTCAGAACCCGGCAACCTCGTATAGGATTGATTTCGTACTGTATGTGTACGTACTGTGTAAGCCAAAGACGGTCGCACAAATGGGTCAGGTCACGCGCTACTGAAAAGAACCATCAATTAGACAGCCCTCTTTCGCGCAGACTACAACCCGTCACTACCCACGTTTTGTCTACTGAGCGCTGATATACACGAGCTGTCCTTATTTTTGAGTCGATCCGTATTAATGGCGCATACGGGCCTAAAGAGAGGCATTTGTTGTCAACAGCAAACCCATATTTTCCCAAAAATTCCGTTCACCTTTGGCCGAAAATACTCGGAAAATGAGCAACGTATTAAATAAATGTATATAATAATTAACTGTTTGCATCGGGATTAACAGTAATAATCAGAATTATAAAACAAACTTAAATGATATGTTATATCACACGTCGGCTTTAAGTTTTGTAAAGATTTTCCTCGTCTCTCTCGCACAATTTTGTTCACGCATTGAGCGTTTTATTTTATTCATTCTGTTTATCAGTGCAAGATTGATGTGCAAGATTCTGTCCGGGGCACCGAATTAAGACTCGTAATCGCGCGTAACAATGGCATTTTCAGCAAGATGAGCGGAAAACTGAGCCGTTGCGTCGCAACAACCAATCCAATAATCCAGCTCGTTTAGAAAGGGGAAACGTTTTCTCCAACGCTTTTGTTAATACCGCGTGTGCGGTACCGCTGTGGGACTACGGTAAAATAATGTTCGCCATCTCGCGCGCCCGCGCACGCTTCGATCTATAAATGTACACGGATAGCCGCGAACAAGGGAGAAATATCACGGAATGGACTCGCATTTATTATTCGACCCCCGACTGGAACCAAGCGGTGCTTTCACGCGTCGTATCGCGCGCACTTAATCCTCCGACGATTCTGATCGAGCTGATATATCGCGATTGAGTGCGTACCTTGTTATCCTTTCCCACACATCTGACGTTTTCCTGAATAAGATGAGATTTTATTCTGTCCTGTCGTGTCCGTTTAGTCGCGATTTGACGTAATAATCGGAAATGTTGGATATGATTGTTCAATGTTCGCGGAAATCGTCAATTTAGAGATTCGACGACTCAGACGCAAGGATGCCGCTTCTGCAGAATCCGTTCGTAGTCGCGATTCGAGATGACCGATCATATATTTAATAACTGCAAACAAGTGAAGCCAAGCTTCATTTCAGACATGTCAGACGGAATCCTTATTGATTAATTATGTAGTCCAATTGTTGTAATTTGTGCTTTTCAGATTTTAATTGAAAGGCTCAACGTGGCAATTAATTACAATTTATGTTACAATTAACCCTAAATAAGTTTTTATTGTTTAACTACACTATTACAGAATTTGTTCGGCTATTCTTCCGGTAAAAGGCTAAGACTACCCCGAGTCTGGCATACGCAAATATGAAAATAAGCCAATTTAAAGTTCTTCCTTCCTTTCTATAAAATAAAAGATTCTGATTGGTTGATTTTCTTATGCTTTATATATAATATTATGCGTTATGCGTATGCAAGACGTCTATGTTTGGGCCTTTAGTTGAAATATTTATATGATGATAAATACTTCGCATTCGTGAATATCGCATATTTATAAAAGCTTATTTAGTGTGAAACATTTGCGTTATCAAATATTTGGCCACAGGTACGTGGCGATGTGAAAAGGATTAGATATATAGGAATATTTATAAGAGAGAGAGAGAGAGGGGGGGGGAGAGAGAGAGAGAGAGAGAGAGAGAGAACCGAGAACATTTTCATTAATGTATTTTCTAATTAATATTGCGCGAGTCTATTTAATAGGCCTTTTAATACAGAAAATAAATCAAAGTCTGATTTAACGCCGACATGAGCTAACGAGACGTTTAAATGCCAATCACGAGAATATTCGATTTAATATCGTGAAGGATATAATTGAGCGTAATGTGTGTGCTAAACGTTTACGAACAGTTAACGGACGATAACGCTAATAATTTAAGACGGAAAGTATCATGGCATTGACTTCCTACGCGCTTCCAATCTCCACCGAATTATTTATTAACGAACAGCTATAGCCTGAGGCACGACCCAGCGATCACGTTCGTCATCAATAACTATTTTTGGACGCATCCCGAACACAGTGGAAATTTAAACCAATCAAGCTTTAAGGGCGTTCGATACAAAATTCCTGCACGGGGGAGTTTTTATCGGGCTTGCATAGCGCGCATAGATGCAACGTCGCTAAAGCCTCGCGTATTTATGGAAAAGAATAACTCCATATAAAATATTACTCGTTAATTGATAGTTATGTCCTCTTGAACTCTGTAAATATATGGAAAAAAAAATCGAGATACATACAGAATAAATGTAACATGCGGCGTGCGTTAAGAGCTCTTTACCGTCGCGATCAATATGACATGCATGCTGTAGATCTCTGACAAACAAGCTTTCAATATAGCAAGGCTATGTTATCTATATAGCAACGTTTGTCATTCATGAAACTATTGTTGTCAAATCAACATGCATCTTCTGAAATGTGGGCACCGTCCTTATTTCACACACATTTCAGACGTCGTTGTGACATCAATGAATGAACGATGCTCTACCTATCAATAAGTTTCGATATGACAAAATACGGCTAGAACGAATCTGCAAAGAAGCTCCCCAAGTAATGCGCTTCCGCGTGATTCTTTCTGTTTCGATATCTAGCCAGTTTCATTATTGTCTTTCGTATGATAAAATAAATAAATAAGTTTCTTTGAATTGGAGAGAGAGAGAGGGAGGGAGAGAGAGAGAGAGAGAGAGAGACGATGCTTTTCGAGATTTCTGCATTAATATAAATATTGATATGAATATGTGCAAAAATTATAAACAGTGATACACACTCATTCGACACAGAGAAATTTCTTTTCTATAACAATGATATATGTACAAACTGGACATTTCAATGGTAAATTTAAAATATTAGCATTCATTTTAGACTAATTTACTAAGCTTGTGAAAATTATTATTTGTTTGTCATATTAAAAGTTGCAAATTTATTAACCGATTCGAATTAACTGCGGAGCCTTTTGCCATTTGAATTTTACGGCGTTTCAGTTACGAGAGTGAAATTTTATTCGCAGTAGAATTTCCGAAGAGATTAAAGCCTTGAGCACGTACTTATACTACTACGTAAAGCCGCGGGGTTTTTTATTAAACGCTCACATAGTTTTACATTTAAAAACACTTTATCTGTCGAGCTGTCGGAAATTCTGTGACTGTCTCAGAGATACATCGTCGGAACGAGCTTCCGAAAGCCCGTCGGTTCAGCTTGCCCGCGGCATTACACAAAAGCGTCGCGACTATCAATTGTACAAACATGCAACAAATAAAACGTTATCGAATAGCATCACAATTATGCGACTGTATTTTCCAAGATATCGTGATTTTGCATGCTAATAGATTGATTGCGTTTGAAATTTCATGCTGTAGCGTAATTACATCACAGACAACAATAGCTGTCATCTACGCTAATTAACGGTTGTAGTAATAATGATAAAAAAATCTCGTTAAGTCATAACAAAATTGTGTTACTAGAAAAAAAAAATTTTGTCGGGTTGCGTTTCGCCATCGCTCCGCTGCGAAAGATTCTTAATTGGCTCCGATCAAGCATTTTATTAATATTCGTTTTGAAATTTCGTGGGAATTCTCATCGTTATCGTCGTTCCTACGCGTCCGCGTTGCAACCACTTCAATTTGGTTTGAATTTTTAAATAATAGCTCCATTTATTTTAACGTCATTCATTTATTTCAGCAAGCAAGAATCTGATATCTCATAGCTCTGAATAAGTATTTGAAAATAAAGTACTATTATTAAAAAAGAAACAAAAGAAATGCGTACGTGTATCTACCCCGATGTAACGAATCCACATTTTTCGAAATACCGAAGCTCGTGAAAAATACATGAATCTATCTTGCGAGTGTTATCGAAAGCGACCGTCCATCATAATCAGTTTAATCGAGCAGGTCGAACTTTTGTAGAATTACAGCGGAATTGCGACATTCGTTGTACCATCGGGCTTTCGACCGAACGTGATATCGACGCGATGGAACGCGAGTATTCGATATCACGGCGAGCGGAGCAATAAACGCACGCGGGTGTGCACGCATGAGAGATGCAGAATGAGCGCGAGCGACATAATGAACATATTAGAACAGGCATTAAAGAAACGAGTAATCGTCGTGCTAACAGAAAAGCATAAGCGCTGCAAGCGAGAGTGATAGAGTGTGGAGTTGGTATACCGGCGCGGGACTGACCGTCGTGGAGCGGATCGATCGTGTGGATCATAAGCTGCAGCAGGCCGTGTCGAAACTTTGCGTGGCTCTCCCGTGAATGAGAGGACGGGCCTCCATGGGCCTGTTCGCAGCCTTGTCCGGAGCCTGTGCCACCGCCGCTGCCGCCGACGCCGCTGCTGCTGCCAACTCTGCTGCTGCATCCAGCCTCCCCGGGCGCCGGGATGCTTCCGCACGCACCCGACGTACCGCCCACGCTCGTTTCGCTATTGTTGATCGCGTTCGGATGCTGCTGGAACACACAACGCCATTTCAGCGTTCAGTGGAAGGTCTCACGATTGCCAACGCGCGTTTGTGTGTCGCTCGAGGCGTGTTACGAGATAACTACTACTCTAGGGCTGGTTCGAGGTAATTGTTTGACATGCATAGGAACAGAAATGTTTGTTTTTTTTTTTTTTTTTTTTTTTTAGGGATATCCATGCAGGAGTTACCTTCGACCTTTTCGTGCTATGTAACATTGTTTTATACGAGTTCCAATGCCTTCGATGGGAGGAGAATGTGAAAAACAAAGAAATTCATGGAAAAAATTCTGAATAATTTTTGCATTATTCTTTGCATTGTTTTTCGCATTTTTGATAGTTTTCGATTGTTGTATAATCCTTTTGTTACAATCCATTCTCGTATCGTTTAATATACACGGTAGCACACAAAATGTTATACTATTTAATTATCTTATTAAAAATATAATACTTGTGGAGTATGTTTTTTCTGGTTTTTTTTTTACTATATAGGAGCAAATTCTGTATTTCGTGAAAATTCTGTAAAGTGTGACATCACATGTGTTATCGAAATTGGATCGTAAGTGAAGCCGCATACACCAGCATGTGAAATGTAAGATACGTGAAGTGTCACACCATTTGCTTTATGTATAATACATTTATTTGTAACAAAAATTAATATTGAATTAGAATAAAATTAATGAATAAATCCTAGAAAATATCGTTAATAAAATGATATTTAATATAATCATTGTTTGACTCATAACGCTCTTAAGTTTCATTTCTTTTTGACACAAATCTTCAAATAACAGACAGTACAACTGCATAAAATGCTTTTGAGTCTCTGCCACACTCTTTGTTTTCATGAAAATCAACAGAATACAACTTCCACTTTATGACGTTTTAAGTTAACCGTCCATTGTCTGCTATTTTACAAACTAGTGCACTTTTATTTCTGCCCAATTCAGACTTGTGATACCTCGCCTAATAGAATTTTTACAGAGTACAAAATTTGTTCAAACAGTTAAAAAACCCAATGCTTCAAAAATATAATTTTAATGGGACAATTAAATGGAATATTTCGTGTGCCACTCTATAATTCGCGATGTATATATGATCAAAAGTATTTATGTCTGCTTCTAATTAGGCTCGTCAATGTTACGACTTCAAACTTCTTTGGAATATAAAGGATGTTAAGTTTTGACTGTTTTTCAGCTAACATAAAGTAGCTCCAAGATGTATCGTTTATCACGAAAAAACATTGGAAACAAGAAAGAAATCGTTATATGTTAAAAATATAATAAATATATAACAATAAATTTAAAATTTGTTGAGTAAGATATCTCGGAAATTAAGCAACAAAAATTGTACTATTAGTACTTAAACACGTCTAACTTCATAAGCGTATTCGCTATTTAAACACAGAATTCGAAATGGTTATATTATTCAAATTATAAATGTTTAAATAACAATACAGTCCTTATCGCTTCCCCGATATTGCTTTCTTAATGTCTTACTTAACTTTTTATTAATATTAAATGTGATAATGTAATTTATTATCTTTAATTATGATTTCTCTCGTGTTCTTGATGTTTCCCCAAGATAAACGGACCACTTGATTCCATTTAAGTAGTCCTTTAATATAATTTGTATATCTTGAAACTTCTTGCGTTAGCCGAAAAACGACCAAAATTTAATATCTTCCTTTACTCGTGTGCGAATTGAACACAGAAGATTGCTTGGGATTAAAACTCATGCTTAAGTTAAATCACGGACGGTATTGTGGTTAGAATATAATTAACATTTTCGGTCCGCACGGTAACAAATGCTACCGCAATATTTAAGCATCAAGCGGTTGTGTACTTAGGCCAAGTAGTAACACATTGCGTTGCCTCAATTTACTTATTCATAAATAAAGTGGCTTGGTTATTTCGCAAAACGCGTTGCAATTAGACTTTCCATTCATATCTAAATGTAGAATCGACGCGTTGAGTGTTATTCCTCCATTTTATAAACTGAAAGATTAAAGAGCTAATTTCAGGTTACTCCCGATATTTAAATTGTACGCTTTATCGTAGGCGTCCGTTATTAGCAACATTATTTGTGGGTCACCTCTTTCGCAGAAGGGAAAATAGAAAGTTGAATATCTTTTCTCGTCTCGGTGAACTCGCACGAACACGTCATTTCCACAGATATTATTTCACGAACTGCATATCAAAATGGTATCTATAATGCATGTAGTGAAACGAATAAGCTAATGACGAGGTTGGACCGTGTGTGTGTGTGTGGTGTGGTGTGTGGTGTGTGTGTGTGTGTGTGTGTGTGTGTGTGTGTGTAGGATGTTCGTGAGGTT
>NW_017305705.1:208757-210547 GCF_001594115.1 Trachymyrmex septentrionalis
AGGTTCATGAAAATGTCATACTATTTTCCAATTATTATCTTTCTCTCCCAGATATACGGCGTCAACTTTTCCGACGGAATTTCCAGTGAGACGATGATGACGACACAAATCTGAGGAAGAATGTTCGATGTGCAATAGTGAATCGTGTCCCGTAATAACTTCCACGGCGCAGCGAAATAATGATATTACTCGGGACGACATTGTACCAGTCGCGGTCGTCGCAACTTATAAACGTTTTATGGAATAAGCTTGCTGCCACTGACAATGCGATATGTTAACTATTGTAATATACGAAACGTATAAAATTTGGCAAAAGATATTTTTTAGGGAACGTGTTCTTCTAATCAAATTTAAATCGATTTTGTCTACTGAAACGCATTGCCTTTGATTGTCAAATAAAACGAAATTTTTGTGAGCAAGCATCTCGTGTTTATATTTGTATCATATGTAATATCAGATGGAGAAATACACGTGAGTCGATTATATACTGAGAAAAAGAGAGTTTTATTCTATTATAATTTTATTAAATAACGAATCTAATATAGCTTGTAGTATCTTATACGACGAAGATGTTACGTGAAAATTGCGTTAACCGATAACGATATTATAGACATGTCCTGTGCCTAGAATATATTGTGTGATTTTGACACCGCTTCGCGAAATCTCATAATGCGTAATCGAATCGGGCGGCGTTGCTGTAATCCGAAACTGTGATAATCCTGTTTGTCCTGACGTTAAATCTAAGACAGTCGCGTTCCGCCTGTGTAACGCGACAAAATGATAAGAATTGACACGAAAAGACAAGAATGCTGTGTTTAAAAAAAAAAACATTTTTCACGTATGAGATATTTGGTATCGCTTTGCTTATTGTGTACGCTTTGTATTTTAAGTTACAATTGATACTGTTATCTGCGAGTGAGTCTCTGTCGTAGGACGTAGGATGCTTTTCTATAGTGCGTGTGGGCTTTGCCATCAATGGCGGATACCTGCCGATGATACCAATATAGATAGACGCGAGTCTAAAGCGGTAAAGCTGAGAGACCTCATAGAGTCGTCGAGCTGCAACAGTGGAGATACGGGTTTCTGTCGTTGTCACTCTGTTGTCGGGGTAATGAACTTTCTAATTATCAGAGGCGCTTGCGGTGCTCGATTTGAATTTCGAGACGGCGCGGTGCGGCGTGGCGTGTAGCCGCAGAAATTATGACGGAATTGTCGCGCGCCGTGGCTCTCCGGCAACTTTTGTAGGATTAGCACTCAAATATTTAAAGAGGATTACAATTATGCGGCGTATATCTATATTATTAAATCTGAGATTATTAAATCCTATGTAACTCTGAGCCACCTTTAGAAATTGACAACGCTCTGCGAGTTCTAATGATAACGATTTACAGGGAGAAATGATTATAGAGTAATTATGCAAATTAACAATTTGCACGCTGTGTATAAGATGTCTATGAGGCTCTTTGTTTGTGAAATATGCACTCCATGCAAATATTAATTAATAGCACAGTTTGTAATTACTATGATCGTTATAAACTACTGTTGATACGTTCTATTTGTTAATACTTTCAGTCCGTTTGATGTCGATACAAACCATAATTCCTCCAATAATTATTGTTCTAAACGTCATTCACACGTTCGAAATATGCAACCTTGCAATAAAATTATATTCTAGTATAAAACGTTTTCCACGCAATAATATTATTAATAATAATATTAATTTTTCTGGCATTATATAAGATATTATAAATAATAAATATCGGTTGTATATATATACAATATATATATAT
>NW_017305705.1:210647-225462 GCF_001594115.1 Trachymyrmex septentrionalis
TATATTTATGTATATAAATATCATACATATAAGTAGCACTTATTTGTATTTATATATACACTGAGAAAAAAAGTTGTTTCAAAAAAATATTAGTTGATTCAACTAAATGTAGTCAGTCACGGGCGTTGTGAAGTAAATATTTGTTAATTCAGGATAACATGTTTTAAATTATAAGATTTTGTTAATCTAAATATATAAATATTTGAATTAAATAATCATTACGAACTAAACGCATTTAATCAGGTTAACAATTTTTTTCTCAGTGTATATAAATATAAATTTTGTAGATTAGATTCTTAAGATGCTAGTAACATCATTATCAAATTGATAATCAATTTAATTGAAGATAATATTATTTCAGTTTCAGTTTATATCTGATTGCGTTTCAAATCCGATAGTTAATGGCGTGCAGTTTATATATATATATAACATGTATCTAAAAGATTATTTCAAATTTATATACATATAAAAATATGATTTATTATTAAAAATAAAAATCTGACCTTTTCCTTGCCTATATGATTTATCCATAGCGGTCTAGATTATCTTATTATTGTAAATAGCATATGTCTAGATATATTCGGTTGTATAATACTTATAGTTGCTGATCAGTAGAGTACATTGAATATTATAGTTTGCAACTCATCAACACATAACATTACTAGGTTGTATTATCACTCGGCTAATTGCCAACTTTACTCATTAGCCGTTTGATTTTTATTCCTGACTTGAGATAAGATTATCTATAATGCTACACCGCGCAACGTAAATTATCATCCTCACGGGAAGAGAAATTAATAAGCGAAAGCCTTCGTGCGGTTGTAACATGCTGTTATCTGACGAATTATTTAATAGTCTCGCGGGGTGAAGCACGCGAACAACTTTTCTCGTATCTTCCTAATTAGACGATGCGATTTTTTCGTTGCATCTTTGTCCTACACGCATAACGTTTCCAATACAAGAAATAACTCGAGATTTTTCAATTTCCAAATAATAGAAATAATTTTCTATATGATATATTTATAGAAGCCGAGAGTTTAAAAATATTTAGGTTTCGGTGATATTCCAATGTTAAAATTATTTTATATTAATACAAAATTATTTGTCCGAATAGAGAAACAATTAAAGCTTTGTTTCGAATTTAAGATACTTGATTGACGTCAGAGTTGCCACGGAAAGGTCGTACCATCTGCGCTGGTCTCGTAACTTCTTCCCTTCGAGAACTGCACTCAAAGGAAACTTGAGTCAATTTATCAAGTATTTCATCGGGTTAAAGAAAAGATACGTCGAAAACTTTTCACCTGCATCTTGTCGATTCGTTTACATTTTTCATCAATTCTCGTGTGACTTACGTTACAACAGTAACTCGTTTTTCCACGTGCTGGCTATGTATCGAATTCTGCAAGTTTCTTTGCAATGCTCGATGTAAAAAAAAGAAGAGACATAAGCAGGTTTTTGGGATAGCGAGCAAAGGAAGGCTTGTCCTTGAATTTTCGCTTCTTCCGGTGGTATTGCTCGCAATCTTCAATATTTTATAACGTCAAGTAGGCCGGAAGACTAGGCTGCATTCCTGCCATTTGAATCAATATTAGGGTAGTAAGAACTTTTACTGTAATATTGAGTTAAACGGCAGGAAAGCAGACGCAGCACAAAGATATCTGAAGTCTTCGGAGATCTTCCTTGGAAATTGGCACGGTTCCTATCTTTCTCTTGTACTTTCGCCGATGTCTGTATTCTTGTACAAAGATCTCTCTTTATGTTTTAAATGCTTATCTTGTCAATTGCAAAATTTAATTTGTGCTGCAGCGTGTTAGTTCGGTACAACTTTAGCTGTTCGTCCACGTGTAATTGTTCATTATTACATAAAACTGATAATCATTCATTTATGTTAATGAGATAATGCTTAGTATATTCGATTATGTTTTTTTATTTAATGTCAATTTAACAACAAAAAAATTAACAATAAAAGGGTGTTGCGAGTCAGCACAATAAACAGTGTGCATTTACTAAAAAAACTTGATATGGTTTAACGATATATAAATTTAATTAAAATTCATTTATTGATCAACTAAACATATAAATTAAACGTCGTAAAATATTCCTAACAGGACATTTCGATTCCAATGAGCAAACTAAACCTTGATAATTAAATTAAAAAATTGAATTCAATAGATCCGTATCTTTATTTAATATAATTTAATATTAATTTATTATATAAAACTTTTAACTGCAGTTATGAAAACCACACCTAAGTTCTAAAGTCTTATTTAAAGTGTAGAATGCAAGTGAACCTTTGCCGTAATTGGAAGTTTTTCTTACCTATAATTTAGAACCTCATTGTACCAATCGTATAGATTGTATAATCGTTCAAAAATTGTCACTTTAGATCCAAATAATCCGTTGCTCTAGATTTAATAAAATAATATTATTTATATACTTCAATATTAAAAAATATTTTAATATTTTATATATTATATATGTATTCTCTATGTACATAAAGAAAAATTAAATATTCAGCAAAGAAATACGTAATACGTTCAAGGAGAAAGACTGATGCACGAGAATCACTAATATCCAAACGATTACTCAACGTTGAACAAATTGTAAGCCGACTAACACAATCGCGAAGTCTAACAAATGTAAAATCCATGCGAATGTCACTTAACTGGAAGTGAGAATTTACGAGAGACACGCAATCGATTTACCAAATGGAAATCCATCCGTAGAGTCGATCGATGGAATTTTGCGTTCGAGGTAATATCGATTCGTAGAAATCAATGGACTTTTCACAGCGATTCTCGGAAGTTATCGGTGCATCTTTCTAAGAGCAAAGAACGAGGATGCTATTTTTCTATCTTTTTCTCTATTAAATCCTTTCGTGCCCTGGATACTGACTCACACAAAAATCGATAGAAAATTAAGGGAGGAAAGAAGGGGAAAGAGGAAGAGGGAAGGACATTTTGCTCATAAACATAACTTTCGAATAAACGTTGAACGAATGGACTTTTGTCACGGAACCAGATGATTCTCGATAATACAGGAAAATAATGAATAGCTCGAAACACAATACTCTCTTTTGTGCAATGTCACAAAATTACAGTGTCTCGCCGATTTAGAGATATATGCTCGTATTCCTTATCGCAGAAATTGCATAATATTATTCACGTCGTGATTAAAGCGCATTAATTAGTACCGTTTCATCTGTGTTATATCGGGAGATGAAATTGCTTCGAAACGTCATGGAGTATTGATAAAGACAGTCGTACGGAAAAGCATGTGACTGCTACCTCCTAATTGAATATTATCGACGGTGAAGGAGATTGCTACACGACAGGTTGTCGGCTGCAGCAATACGCTTGGCGCTGGCTCGTAAAGTTACACGCACATGGATGAGTAAGCAGCTTATATGTAAACTTACGACAAATTTAATGAGTTAGTTTAACCATTGTATGTATACGTTTGTGTACGTATCTATCTTGTATAAACGATCGAAATGCTTTCATAATTCATCAGCGCTTTCTTTCATTAATATTGGAAAATTTATCAAAATGCTTCCATGTAATTTCGTGGAAGGTTTTTATGATTTTACTTGAGAGAGAGAGAGAGAGAGAGAGAGAGAGAGAGAGAGAGAGAGAGAGAGAGAGAGAGTTGGATCTCAAAATCTCCTATAATAACAAAACTTGCTTTAAGTAACAAAAATTGTAAACTATTTTTTATCAATGTATTCTTTGTTCTCAGCATATTACTTAGGTAATTTTTCAAGTAATAATTAATAAGATACTAAATAATTGTCAAATAATGTATTAGTAATAAAAACTGTAGTAAGTAAATAGATAATAAGAAAATATATTCTATAATAAATTAGAAAATTTTTCTTTTGTTTGTTCTTATCTGACTGTTGTATTATTATATTTATTAATTATTTTAATTATATTTCTATAAAAGGTTATAGAAATTTTATATATCAATGAAACTAAACGAAACATTATAATATATTAAAGATCTTATTTTTTTCAGAAATCTGTTAAAACAAAAAGTTTTTTGTCATAATAAAAACTTTAATACATATAATAATGCTACAAATAATTATGCATATAAATATATGTGTTATCATAAAAAGCTTTTTTATCATAATAAAATATACAATTAACTGTAGTTAACTGAAATCATAATAATCAATTTAATTTATGTTATGCGACAATGTATTTTCCGTAATTATTGTCCGCTTTTATACGTTTGTCACAAGGATTGGACAAAGTTATAGTTTGCATTTCAGAAATAACTATCGTTACGAAACCACGTTGCATCAAAGTAACAAGTCTTTGTTACACAGCTGCGTGTCAAATGCAGAGCTAAACTGTTAATGTACGCAAGCGCTATATCTTCTCAATTTCTGTTTTACTCTACCTTTGCTTTTGCATAATCATTAATAAATTGTATATTCAAGCAACCACAATATTTTAATTAGTATTATGTAGGAAGATCTTTTTTCCTTATTTTTGAAAGAGCTTTGTCTCATCGACGCTTTTATTATCGTTCGGTAAAGTTTCGATAAAATGTTAACATAATGTCGAGTATCATGTACCTATCATCGTTCGTTTTTAAAGAAAATTTATTTTGCGCTCGTGTGCCAATAACAGTATACTGATCGCGCCTGTATATTTTCTAGAGGCTAAGTCTCGTATTTTCTCCATGCACGTTAGATATATCGTTTTACGACTTTTCCAAGTATTTTCATGCTAGCAACGCATATCACGTTTACATTCGATAGTTAGGAAGCTTATCCTGGTTCCACAAAACCGCCTACCTGTTCTCTATAAAAGCGAGTCTAAAATAAAAGAAATAGGTCGGACATAACGATTATGCCGGACAAAGCAAAATTGAGATTACTGATTCTGTTCGATAAGTGCAAAGAGATCAGTTTTATAAGAAGTCTACATTGTGCAGTAAATTATGTATTAACGCAATATATGAACAAATTGATATAAAAATTATTGGCATGAATTTGATGTAAACTTAATTTCGAGATTTGATTCAAATTGATATACGAAGAAAGATATAATTACGTAAACAAAGTAGCTATATTTCCAATAGTGCAAGAAAAAGCGATAAAATCGATGCGCAATATCGCAGATAATGTTCTCCTATGCAATTATCTGTTTTCCGATGTGATAATTAATGACCTGTTATCGGTGAGTACAGTAGTTACGCTTGAAAACACCTATACATTAGCAATCGACGGAGATCATACTATTCTAAGGATATACATAGAAGATAACGTTATAATGTAGTACCATGCGCTATATTGCAAGAGAATCGATCTATATAATATGATATTAAAATATTAAAACATAACATAAAAATTTACATAAATGTCCAGAACTACAATCACGATAAATAATGAGAATTATTAAATGTATATTTTCAATAAAATAGTTTTTCTCCTAACTGTATTTTATATTGATTTTCAAATAAATATAATTTTTTGTTAGAATTATCAAATTTTCGAACAAATCGTATAAGCCTTTCTTACTAATTGTTATAACTAAATTGTTCATAATTTTATATTGTCAATTATATATATATATATATATGCGTGTTTTTTCTTTGTATATAATTCAATATTGGAACGATGGCGATTGCGGAAATTTTACGCCCCACTTCCCTGTCTCAGGATATCCACATTAACGTGAAGTCGGCGATAAAAACGAGCGCGGGTCATAAGTTTATTAAGGACGCTCGTAAAAGAGAAGTTTGAAAGATCGCGAAAATATACAACTTACTCATAAAGATAATATATCTGGAAAAAAACCGTTTTTCCATTGGAAAGAAACTAGTGCATATGAAAAAATGTATAATGAGGAGGGCAATCTGTATCCAACGTATTTATTCTGGAAAATGTCACAGCTTTCTCTCTTCTACGTCTCGGATTTCTTTTAACTGAAAATGATTTCGTTCCCATTGATTCGTCAATGAAAATACAACAATTTAATTTGGTCAATAAATTAGAGATCTTACGGAGTGAAAATGTCGTCTTTTTAATTATAAATGTAGTATAATTAATTATATTAATTTGTAATTTATAAACAATGATAATTATTTCGCTTTATACTTATTTTATATTTATTTTTTTAAATTTATTTATATTTATACTTAACTCTCATAAAGTTTATATAAATGTGTTTAAGAACTACAGGTTGTTTTTGTAAAAATGAAAAAAATTATAATAGTTTTTGTAACATGATATACCATATCAAAATGTTTTTGAGATCAACTTTTGTAATCGTGAGTGAGCAATGATTTACAAATACATAATATTTTCATAGTTCTTTATGACTCTGAAATTACATCAGATAATATTTTAAATCAAGATTACATTTATTATTACGTGCATGCAAAAATCTTTTATTATACACTTGAGATATTTCTTCTATATTTCTAAGAAATGTAATTTTTACCTTTCCATTTATTTACTAAACTTAAAATAATTTATCTTACGCATAATAAAATAAGAAATTCTTGTATAATAGAAAAAGTGTATATTTTATTTGCAATAATTTCTTATTAAACGGAATAAATAGATTGAAAAATATATAACATTTTTTATTTTAAGTTAACATAATGTAATATTAATATATATATGCATATTATATTCTCATTTTGTAATAAGATTAAGTATCTTACGAGCATGAGAGAGATGAGAATGAAAGATGCATGATTTTTTGTTTGTGAAAAATCATTCGAGTTAGGAAATGAAACAAGTTTTTCTATAAAGACAGATGTCGATGTAATATATTATACAAACATGAATATAGTCTCCTTCAATCCTCTGTCTTAAAGAATATATTGTACATAATGCATCGACACATATTTATGTGGATTATAAAAGAAGCATGAATAAATAAACGTAATCCGGATTAGCACTAACAGTTATCATAAAATTTAAAGCAGCACATGCGATTAATTAGTGAAGTAATTCGCGAATCAAGTGTGTTTTAATTAAATCAGCTTTTATGAAAACTAATAATAACCTGTTTCGTATAACAAAATCAAGTAATTATTACTGCAATTGTGTATTATTATGACATTATGACACATTATTATAAAACATATTGAAAGATTATATACTGTTCTTTTCATGATGTAACAACAGAGAGACTGGATGCTGAATTGGAAAATTCACTTTGAACCAGTAGCTAATATTAAAGCTCTGGGAATTTGAGTATGTACATAACATGTATACTGGATGGTTCATGTATACATATGTGTACAAGTAAGCTATTTAACTATAGCTATAGTGGTAACTGCAATCTTTAGTGGAAACGCGAACGATTATTTCATTCGTGCATGCAATGGCCAACATTATATTATACTGATTTAACGTAATGATCGATGACCAGGAATAAGAGATATTATGTCTTGAGGAGAGGAATAGTCTTGAAGTTCTTAAAAGTTGTACTAAAAGTATTTTCTTCTTAAATACTTGTATACTTCACACACATCAATAAGCGACAAAAATATATAAGTATCACTATATTACACGTGTATGACATTATAGTCAATATCTTATACCACAGAATTGTAATTTAAAATTCCATTCTGCGTCATAGTATATACTTTAAGGGTCATTTAAATCTAAAATGTCATTGGCGACAATACCCCTAAAAGCAAAGTTATAAGTATCGCAATAAATTCTATTTTTACTGTCGCACATAGTTTAGATACACAAGCGTAAGAGTCGTTAAGTTAAGTTTTATTATTAACCTACTTGTGTGTGCTTCACATAGTTAGGATAAAAGGTAACTGTAGAAGAATGTTAAAATAAAAATATTCAACAAAGCAAAAGAAAGGAAGGATGAGAAAGAGAGAATCAGAAGGTAAATGATTAATAAAATTGCACACACATGACAGAATAATAAGGCTGCTTGCATATTAAGCTTTACGTTAGCCCTTTAATTTTAAGTTAGTTTCGACAGCAAAGCTGAAGTATTCATTTGCATGCTCAACGTGAACGAGTGAACTACCTTTTATTTGATTAAGAACGTTTTCCACGAGTCAGTAATCTTTGTGCTCTATATGTTTATTCGATAAGGATATACAAGTATGAGAGTACTCAACAATCATTGAAAAAGTAAATATAGTTACTATACGCTAAATTACTGTGTAATTTAATTTGAATTACTACAAATAACATTAAATCTATAAAAAAGTAAGTGTATGGCAACATACTTTTGAAATAATAATATACATATGCGCGTGAAATATATTGACAGACGACGTGTGCGCGCGGTAACGTAATTTGCATGTGCAATTAAAATGCATAGAAGGATCTTTTAAATTTTAATTAAATAGGTTCAGGGTATTAAATTCGAAGTTTAGAGTAGTGAATGTATTATTGTCGTTGCTTTGTGATCGAATAAATTACGATATTCGCATGATCCGCACGACATTTTTTCATAACGCTGCCTTCAATATTTTTCGATAAAAAAATCAGTGAAAAAATAAAGAGGAGAATATTACACTGTTAGTAATTGTATACACCATAATAATAAGCTCAATATATTTATTTCTAATAATATAAAATTTATAACGTAATTTATAAAATTAAATTATATGTATAATATTTATAATAGACGCTATATATTTTCATCGCTTCTAGAATAAGTTCTCAGCTAATAAATGCCAATCATTTTTCTGTTATTAATTTTCATAAATTCAGCTAATTAATTTTTCGCTATTCAACTGGTTTTGTTTTTTTATTTTCTTATGTATACATTATGTAGTTGTTGCGTAAATATATTGTTATAATTAAAATATCTATTGAGAATTAAGATATATATATACGCATACAAGACAATATTTGTTCTAATATTAATAAATAAAAATTAATAAACAAAATATAAATAAATAAAAAATTATCTTATAAATTAAAGTTTGCACGGCTTTTATCTATAATCAATAAATGTTTCAAAAGTAATGTTCAATATATATTGGCATAAACTCTGAAATAAGTTAGTGTTATATTTTCTGTCCTTTGTGAAGGTAATAATATAAAAAAATTTCTAATAAATAAAATTACTTATGCTACATATATTAAAACAAATTTAAAATAGTATTTATTTTTATAATAATTTTATTTAATATTTTTTAGACTTTTTTTTCTTTGACTTTTATTAGGAATGAAAGTAACATGGAATGACATTGCAAGTTTATCTAAAATTCAAATAGTATCAATACTATATAGAACTCACTGGCTAGAACATGTTTGAATTTGTTCATTTGTTTTAGATAAACTGACAATGTTGCATTTATCATATTAAGTATTTATATTACTTTCATCCCCACTTTCCTATCGGATTTTTCAAGAAAATGCAATAAATTGAGGATTATAGCTTATGGCTATGGCTGTATGTTACGATCTTCTTTTTCTTTTAAAGACAAATGACAGATAAAATTACGCGGTATTATATTTATCTCATCAATCACCTTAAAATAAATTTTAGCTCACAAAATTTGAAAAAATATGCTAATGACGCGATGACATGAGTTTCTTATAAACTTTTTCGCAAATAAGCATAACGAGGAGATCACTGTGAAAAAATCAAAGTCAAATCAAATCGATTTTCGATTTGATTTCATGTATCTTCTCCAAAATTGATGAACTTTGAAAATATGTACGCCATATGATGCATCTACACTTCGATTGAAAGATTCGAAAAGAAAAGAGAGAAGTGCATTCAGGATATCGTGCTGCAGAACGCGCGGTATTCTATGAAAGCAGGCATTAAGAATTTGCGGTGCTTTTCAACGTTCAACTACGGCAAATCACTCGATCGTGCAAAATTAATGGGCGTGGTGATACGTGTCACACTATTGTAACTAGTAGATGATATTTCGATTGAAAAAAGCCATTTACAAACCTCAGATTGGAAAAAGTTTACGATAACTCTACGGCTGCTCTAGCGTGCAAAACTAACTGGAGAGTCTCGCCGGAGCCTCTCACATCGAATCGGTTATCCCAGTCGAGTCGATAAGGGAGTCGCAATTACACAACTTTTACAATACTTCCGACCTAGTTTGTTTCCGTACAAAATCGTTTCGCACACGCTTTCCTGAATAGGATTCTAGATAACGATAAAGAGAATAATAAATAACGAATCTTCGACAAATTCTATTCTCCGCGATTCGTGTTATTACTCACTTTTTTAATACCGCAAACTTTCGCATTACGTTGTAGTTGTCACGTTATTTCACACGACGTTTTTATACTTCATAAAGATTTAAGGTTTGGCAAATGCGATCGATTTTTATCAATGTGAAACATAACAAAGTTTCTTTCTAATTGTTGCGCATAATGATTCGATTTCTCGACATTATTTTTTAACGACTTCCAATGCTATTTTTCGATCTAAACTAGCTAGATTCATGCCATAAACAAGCTTCTATATATAATAAATAAAACTTAATTGTCATTTAAAAACTCAAGCACAGCTTAGATGTGAAATAAGATTTAAAGAAGGAATAATTCAAGGAAAACGACTTCGTATTTCAAGCAACGTTTGTCTGGTATATGTTAAGATTCGTCAGGCGGAAATTCTCTTGCGGAAGTTTCGTTTTAAGAAACGGCTGGTCGGATCCGTTCGGATGATGATGCGCGCACCAGCAAAAAAAAGTGAAGCTTGATCTTGCGAAAGGTTGCAGAAGATTCCCTCCGATCGGTCCGACAATTCAATTATCCGAGCGATTGGATTTTCCGCGCCGTCCATCAGGAGTAAATTATTTCGTACTACAACGAACAACGAAGAGCTGTTGCATCCTATGGTGTTCAACGAATCATCTGACATCGTAGCACACGCAAAAATAAGCGTCGCTTGTGACTGATGCATTTCTGAATCGCAATTCGGAGATGCTTCGGAAAATCAGCATCGATATCGTCGAAGATTTATTAAAGCGAGACGAGGTCATAGAAGCTGTAGATAGATTTATATTCACATGCATCCGACCATCGTTCCGCCTCCGCCTCGTATCGGACCGACCAGCGCAAGCTTTCATCGACCACGCGAAACAATCTCGCTGATTGTTCATTGAAATACAGTGATGAGTTATTTTTGTGCTGTACCGCGATCTCCGGATCGATGTGATTCAGTTAAACATCATATTGATTAAGCGTAGGTACGTAATCGTATGTATAAATATAATTATGCATATAGCTTTATCTTAATTAAACATCATGAATTTTACAATCAATGTTACTTACTCTTGTTCGTCATATCTGTTAAGAATTTAGTCACAAAGAGAGAAAGAAAAGAAAGTGCTTTGCTTTGGTGAGTAATTAAATGTAGATAATACTGTATATAAACCAGAAAATTTAAAATTTAAGAATGGCATGTTGTAAAATAAATTATGGGCTCGCGGAAGTTATTAATGTTAATTAGATTTTATATATTTAGGATATTTCCGAAGGGATTAGAGAGGGAATGAAGCGAGTTTAGAAAACTCGATTTTGATAGAATTTGTTAAAAGTTAGTATACGAGCATCGCGTAAAAATCGTTGTGCTTTTAAAGTTTAAGAGTTTTAACTTTCTAGTTTCTTGATTCAACTTACCTTATTTCGTCAGAGAACATTATTCTTTTTGCAATATAATATTCAATATAAATAATGTAATGTTGTTTTAGTAAGAAAGGAAATACTATGTAATTAAAATCTATAAATATTTTAATTATTATACTATTTATATCGTTTAATTATAAATATTTGTGTAACATTTTGTTTAAAATTATTTTAAGTTGTTACTCATACAATTTAAACTAAATTGCGTCTATGTATTCTGTTGTAACGTGTAGAATGAAAAAAAATCATATTATACGCTGTATATGGAGGACACACGTTTCACGAATAAAAAGGTAGTGTAATTTTTTACACATATATATCATAATGCAGCTCTGACTATGATTTAATAAGAATATCATTGATGTTAATTTTATTCAATCTCTTCTCGTGAATTAATAAAAAATAATCAACACACATTTGTTATATTTATACAATAAAAATTAGTATCTACAGAATGTAATTGTCTATCTCAATTTTAACATAGACGAGAAAGATTATTGGCAATTTCAGTAACGGAATGGCGATAGAAATGTAAAGATGTACATAAAATGTGCATATAAGGACAGAAGAAAGAAAAGAAAGAGACATGCGACTCACCAATGCCTGGGCGGCGCTCTGGTGCTGCAAGCAAGAAACATTCAGTTACAATCACAATAACGACAATCAATTAATGTTTTTTAGCTAGCATCGTGATAATACTAACAAACAGTTCAACAGTAATGCGGTGCTTACGAAAGCTTGAACATTCATTGGTACACAGACAACACCGAAAAAATATGTCAAGTCGTAGAAGCCAACAGTCACAAATTATTATACAACTCATACACATATCGAAAGTTCCGAACTAAAAGATTATGTGAATAATGACTTAGAGAAAAATAGAAGATTTTGTGACTACCGACTCCTTCGATTACATACTTTTCTAAGTGTCATTCTTTTTTTACGACACGGCTGTACGTTGCAAGCTTACATAATGCGTAATTTTTCGTGTTAATAAAATCGTATGTTATGTATTGCTGTTGATGCTTTGAATAACGTGGCAAAAATATAATAATGTAATAATTCGATAAACTAGTTTCGTCTTTAACGTTTAAATTCGTTAAATGCGCAATGGTCGATCCTGATCTTACAGTATTTTCGTCTAACCATATCTTTAAGGAGCGTGCGTTCAATCAATCGGCGTTTATTAAGAAGGAAAAAAGAAGAAATCTTAGTTTACCATCTTTAAAATTGTCTATTATTTCTTCAGGAGCATGCATTTTTCGCATATTTGCTTTTACTAAAAGTGCCAATCTTACAGTGATTAAAATAAAGCTATCAATATCACGATTGCAATTGCAATAGCTTTTGGTAAGCCGATTCTTTTATCATCTAACTCGCACGACTTCGTTTTATTTGCACGTACTTTTGAAAGCGTTGCGTGAATGTGTATGTATGTGTTCGCGCAGTTTGTATGTTACATAAAAATATTTGTTCGCGTAAGCACCCGTGGTGCTGTCACAGGCAGACCACTGTAATTCGTTTTGAGATTTGGCGTTTTCCCGCATGAAGGAAAAAACCGAAAGTAGCATTTATCGCGAGTGGGAAAGCAGTGTGACATGCATAGTACGTATAAAATTTAACAAAAGCAAATATTTTTTCAAAAAAGAGAAAGCGACACACGCTTGATTTGAAACGCGTCTTCAATTAAAGCCTGGGACGCAAAGCAATGTTGACTGATGTCAAATGATGCGAAAAACATCGAATTGACATTTAATTAAAGCACTTGCCTTGGAAGATGAATTTCACGCGGGCGTGAACGCGTAATAGCTTCAAAACAAGTTACTGTCACTTGGGGACATTGAAAAAGAGGTAGTAAACAGCGATTGTCACATTATTAGAATAGAAAGTGATATCGCTCGTTAAACGACGCAAAGGATGTAGGATTACAAATTAATATTTGACATTTGACATTTGTTTCGACTATACGTAATCATATTGTACCAACTTGCTATTTTCATTGTCGATCCCAATATTCATTTTTGGCTCGCAGAGCCTGCGTTAAATTACATTACAATAAAATTATTATTTCTGACGTACTTCCATTATATCTTTTCAATTATGAAATACTCCTTCAAGCTTCTAATACGTGTCCATCAATATTAACAATGTTAATTGCTTAGCCTTTAACAATAGGAAAATTAATTCTCTACATTTTAAGTACTTGAAAATATGCGAAAGATTTATTTCAAAGATTATCAAATTACTATACGTAAAAAATAGTTTGCAAATCATCCTGACGTAAGCAGTACGATAATGAGATATTAATCTCAGCGAAACTTAGCTAATATTCATAAAGATGATTGCAAACGCTTTGTAATTAACGAAATGCCCATGAGAATAGAGCGATAAGCGGTTTGTTGTCTTTTGTGAGAAGTCAAGTTGCATTAAATTCTCCTCCTCGGTATTATAATGGCGCTCATTCACCATCGAGCTTTCTACCATTTGCCAGCAGTGCTGCAGCGACAAGATTGAACGATCTAATATATTTAATTAGGAAACACCAAAGTTGTGGCGATACCGATTCTTGCGGTAATGCGTGGAATGACATTTTACGAGAATGTAATCTAAAATAACTTGAGCAGAGACAAACTAGTTTAACACAATTTAATTCAGAAACATCAAAGCATATTTCAGTAGCGGTAAATTATGACGAGTTACAATACAACGTGCCCTTAAGAACTGCGAATAGAGATAGCAAGAAAAAGCGTAATAAAGAGACAAATGTCAGAAATGATAAAGTTCGATACTTGCATTTTCTTTTGTAGACCGGATGTATTTAAGTAAATAATCGTTTGGCTTTCACTGTCGCCATCGGCAAACGAAAAGAAATATTATTATGTGTAATGCAAAAGTTTCGAAGTGATAATTCTCTCTGATTAATTCGTGGAATTCTTTAAGTGTCTCGATCTCGAAGATAATCTTGAGTAAAATGAACGGCTGGATTGGAAACTCTTCGTGAGATCGATATGGTCATCAGTGTGAAAAATACGAAGAACAGACAACGAAGACTAAGAAAAACTAATAAAATTTCTTAACCGCATTCTTCGCTAAAATACCAAAATATCCTTCTTTCAAAATTGGTGATTAATCGGGAATTATGATTATACACACGTATTATATATATATATATATACACACACACACACGTGTATATATATATAT
>NW_017305705.1:225519-227117 GCF_001594115.1 Trachymyrmex septentrionalis
CACACACACACACACACACACACACATGTATATATATATATATAAATTCATTCTATGAAAATGCAATAAAAATTTCGAGCGAATATTTTATAATTTAATTAACACGTAAATGACTAAATAAAATCTATTTGAATGAATTAAAATCGTGTCTCCTAAATTTTTATAATTAAACATATGTGCATAAAAAGTGTATGCTAAGATTAATGTACCATCTTTAAATTCGCTTGGCGCATAAGCTGAGAGAATACAGAATATATTCATTTTTTTACATTCAACTTAAAGTATATAAATAAAATGCAAAGTGAAAGAAATGAATATATTAATCACTGCTAATAAAAATTTGATTAAACATTCTAAATGTATACGCCAATTATTTATTTAATCTTTCTTAAGTTAATCATTCTATAAGTAATAAAATAATAAAAGATATGATAATAGTGACAATATTTGAAGTGTATAACTTTTCTACACGTGAACATTTATACATTGAAATTGCGACACGAGCGAATTCTGCACACGAGGATAATTACATATATAAGTTCTTAATGAGATTAGCCTTGTTAAAATTCTGACTCTCGTTAGAAAATCATTACGATTAAGCGCATTGCGCAAAATTACTTTCCGATGAAAAATAAAAGAAAGGTGTGACAGTGATATTGACCTACATCACGCCTCACGGAGGCCGCACATGTATATGTGTCACTTCGGAAGTACATACAATCATCACTTTATGGCTGGTAGAATTGCGTTCCAGTGATTCGAGTTGTAACAATTACCGGCAATCCACGATGAACTATTGTACAATTTAACACGACATGCTGCATGATCTGCAAGGCAATAATTTTCATTGCGTCTATATTTTATCTTTTTCGAGACTCTTACCCTTTTCTAGGTCCAACAGAAATTCCCCTTGAGGACGGTCTAATTCTCAATTGTGGCAGGAATATTTTCTCTTCCCTTTTTTCCTCTTTACGAGACAAAGGAGCAGATTATGACGGAAGATTTACGACGGCAATTATGAGGTTGCGATCGCGAGCACATCGATCAGGCGACCTATATCTATGCTACGCTTACTTGAGGAATAACATTCCGAAAGCAGTTCAGTCTGAACATATGTATACTTCTGAGAGGGAGAATGTTTGCGTTTGCAAAGTACTTAAGTCGAGATGGTCGCATACATTTTAATCAACTATTGAACTTGCTGAAATTTTCATTCTACTGAATAAAGCTTTTAATACTTTAATACTTCAATCTTTTAATATTTATTTTAAAGCTCTAATGAAATCTAATGTCGTATTTAATATCGCAATGCACTAATATCGTAATGTACATGATTGCTGCTGACCGGCATTACATACACCATTTCGGTGAAATAAATTCGTTCTGACTTTAGCCTTAAAGTTCAATGTCGAAAAGTCCAACTCATGCAGTAAACATCAAGTACAATTAAATTATTAAAAAAGTGAGGGAAGGGAATCTTTTCAACCGCCCGCATTTGAGAAATCTCGCGAGGCATATCAGTTTCCTGATTTGTGTGAGTGTGTGTGTGTGTGTGTGTGTGTGTGTGTGTGTGTGTGTGTGTGTGTGTGTGTGTGTGT
>NW_017305705.1:227217-236908 GCF_001594115.1 Trachymyrmex septentrionalis
TGTGTGTTGTACGTGTGGACATAGAACTTGTGACTTTTCTCTAACAATCACGCCATTATTTTGCTATGGCCACGTTCCACTTAGCGCGACACTTACCCCAGCGATTACAGCTGACCCAGCGGCCGCCGAGTCTGCGGATTATTGTTCAATTTGCTCGGCGCCATCGTGCGACGAGGCCGCGCCCTCAATTTCCATATTTCCACCGTGAAAACGACTCTCGTCGTGTCACATTGTTCTTTACGACAAAAAACACTGATCGAATACGGGATCGTGATATTTCAACAGTGATTCCATCCGGAAATCTACTATCTTCATTACTAATAAAGTTACTATATCGTTAAACATTAATTATGGTGAATTGCGAGTTTCCTGGCTCATTATACCGCCTATCATTTCATAAGCCGAGTCTTCAAATATTCATTAAGCTTAATGCCTACTAAGCAACTGCTATCTGGCGCATGTGATAAAATATAACAACTGTCATAACACAGTTGTATAATAACAATATTTAATAAGTATCATTCTTTCACTTTATGAAGGTGGATATTTTGAATAATGGAGCCATTTTGTATACAGTAAACATGCGAACATGTATATATGATGTTTGAATAATCTTTGATGAACCGGAGAGAGAGAGAGAACGATATTGTACTAAAAAAAGATTAAAGAATTATATACTCGACGGCAGAGTATACAAAGGAGGTACATACTCGGTGTTCGGCAGAAAAGTAGGTCGAGGTTTTACAAGAAACCAATATGGTTGTTAATTATTATGCGCTATATGTAACAAAGGAAGAGCGACAGCGTCAGTAGTACTAATACTTCGAACGTTACGTTTGTATTTGCATCAAGAATTGTAGCTATAAAACATGCAAAAATAACACCGTTAAACGCTGTTCAATCAACATAAGAATCTATGTTTGATCGATGTTAAGTATTTGTGTATAAATAATTAAGAACAATTGCATTATAACAATTGCCGTTATTTATCGTTTAAATGCAAAATTATTGCAGCGAGATAAAGATGAGATGTGGTAAGAGACGCGGTAATAAAAAAAGCTATGCTTAGTTGCGCGCGCATAACGCGTTAATAATTAAATCGATGTGCTCATTTACTATATTTACAAACTCGTAATCTGTTACGCTGCGATAACCGATTAAACAAAAAGAGCGCGCGATTTATCGTGTACAATACACTGTATGCATTTCAAAAGTGAATTCCTGAAATTAAAAATTTCAACATATTTTATTAAATGTCTTCAATAAAATTAAACGAAATTGCTTTTATTCATACACCATTATATCTATTTAGTTACAAAAATTATTATTTTTCGAAAGTTATTAAAATGTCAAACCCAGATAATGACAAAGTATTTTAATAACTTCGTTATATATCTAAAAGATAAGGAATTAATATCGATATAGAGTTTACTCTAAACTTTATTCGATAAAATGTTGTATAATAAAATTTCAGATTTGCTGTGTAAGAATAAAAAGGTAGTTAAAGTATTTAATAAGTAAGCAAATTCCGACATATTTTTAAATCTTTCAATCGAAAGTCATTGACTAAAACAACTTTTATGCTTGATAATCAAGTGATATAGAAAGTATCAATTCTTTGATGCTGTTCTTGGATCATCTTCGCTTATCTTTTAATACTTGAAAAACCTGCTAAATATCAACTATCATTATTGTTTATTTTTCAACGCACTTATTTATTTTAGTACATTTATGACGATATATGAATACTTGTAAATACGTTTTATTTTATAATATCTCGAGAAAGTATATATATATATATAATGCTAAAACGTTTACGACTAGTGTACCTACGTCTACACCCAAATTTAACGTTAACGGTGTCGCAACGTGCTCAGCGTTTCAGGCACGAGCGGTAAAATATCCGAGGGTTTCTGCGGTCGCTCAAGTTGATGACTAAATTCATGCTATCTCGCCCGTAAATTTTTTCCTATCCATCCACCGGCGCATTATGTAATGCTTCCCCACGTGCATATAGGATCCTGTCAACCGTTATAACTCAGTGAGAGGAAAGAGCGAAGTGGACTGAAACACCGACGGCTGTATACGGGCATGGTCGCCGATACTATGTAGAAGCGTATGGAAGAGCCTCTATCAAATCGATTCGACGATAGGTGGAGAGGGTTTCAGCGCACTGCAATGCCGTAACTCCACCGAGCGAGATTTCAGGAGTCAAAAAGAAGGGGATGGTATTCTTTTTTTTTTTGCAAGACTCAATAAATGGAGACGTGGATAAATCACTGGAAGGACCATCGTCCTGACTAGCGGACGCTGATCCGATAAAGTTATTAGATTTCGTGTTCATATAAAGTCTTTCGCGGCAACGTAGAATTTAAAATACTCCAAATATTCCAGCTCCGTGATGGTCATATTAATTAAGCTTTTAATCATTCTATTGCTAACCCCGCTGTCTCTCTTGTACATTTCGCACGAGTTAGATACCGCGTTATTCTGTAGAAGAAACAATAAGACTAATAACGGCCAGTTAAAAAGTTCAATTGGACACGCACAACTGGCACGATTGCACGTGTACAACTCCATCTTGTCTGGATGATATCTATTTTAATAAAATCGATGACATATTGTTGAAACTTTTTTGTGCAAGATGAGTCAAGGCTATGATTATATCAATGCTTTTGTCATCAGTCTCATAGAAATGATTATGCGCGTGTATATTGAAGACTATCAGCATAAAAATAATTTACTTTCATACAAATTTATTATGTAATTATGGACATTTATGACTATAGATATAATTCTTATCGTATCCTTTAATCTCGATTTAATTACCATGATACTGATATTACACGCAAAATTAGTTTAATAAACTTTATATTAATAGATACAACGTTACCAGCGTCTAATTATAATCTCGGACGCACGTTCACCGTACGGTAAGAAAAAAGGAACTTTTGAGCGAGTCGAGATAGTAACACTTTGCACGCAAAGTGTTAAACGCCGTGTTAACCGTAATGTGCATGTAGAATGTGAGACACTGATTAACTGTGTAACGTTATCTCATTGTTACATGTATCAGTATTAATATTTTGATCACGTTAATTTGCTTCGAACGGTATAAAGTTTTTAGAAGTTACGTCAGTAAACATATACAATAAAATTATAAATTAATAATGCGATTCTGTGATCACTGAACTGTCGTTCAATATTATAACAACATATTTAGGATAGCTTACGGAAAATGTTATTAAATATCAGTAATAATGTTTGTGTATGTAATATGTGTGATATCAAGATTAGTTTTAAATATTTCGCACACTTTTAATTGTTTAGGCGCTATCTAAAATATTATATGTGGTGTGTGTTGTATTGATTTGTGTGTGTGTGTGTGTGTGTGTGTGTGTGTGTGTGTGTGTGTGTGTGTGTGTGTGAGTGTGCGTGCTCTTGTAATAAATCTAATGCGGGAAATTTCGGAAATACTTCAATCATTTGTCAGTCGGATGCAATTATGCAGTTATCACGCTAGCTGCGGTCTTCTAATAATCACCAGTCAGTGTCAGTAAGAGAGATATACTTCGCACTCTTGGTATTCCGCGTAATTGACAGCAGCATATTTCCATACTTCGAAATATTATAGTGGCACTGAGTGAAACAGTCCTATTGATCGATATATCGCGTCAATACTACTTTTACAAAAATTTCTTATTCTTATTTTTTATGATAAACGATCATTGCCATGTGTAGGAATAAATTTCAGTTAAGCCTCTTCCCAAGTGTCAGTGCAAACGACACCGGAGGGAGACGAATAAAGGTAAAACAGATTTCTCGTCTCAACTTCGAAGAAGCGGATTACGTATTTCCGCGGACGTATTTCCTGCGACATTTTCCCGGTACTTTAAATTTAACTTAGACGTTTCAAAGCTATTTTATTATTCATTAAGGTGACGATTTCAACTATGAGTTAAATTCTAATTATGGGTCAAAAACTTGCAAAATTAAATGTTTTAGAGATATACATATATTAATAAAGTTATGGAAAACTTTTTTACGTTTTTTGAATTTTTTGTAATTATTGTATAAAATTACTTTCTTAATCATTGCTAATATTTAATAAAAAAAGCGGGTTATTTTAATAATTCTTTGAAATTATGATAATCTTATAGTAAAAAGATTGTATATTTAATATACCATTATATATGTTAAAATAATATGAATTTCGATGTTATTGATATAGATAATTTTATACATTAAAGAAGTTTTACACAAAATAATCTGTCGACTCACAATTGTGATTTATATATACCTAAATATTTTTAAATATTTTTCAAAACTTTGGAATTTATTCAATATATTATCCTATAAAATAATTTCTCTTTAAAAATTTAATATTTACTACTTATATATTGGTATTAATAAATTTAAAATATTTGATCGTTACATAGATTAATGAAAATAACTTTAACTTGAAATAATCCCCACAATGGAGATAATCACTTTACGGTTTTTTATCTATATGTATTTCCTATATACGTTATATCTAAAAATTATTCCATTATATACAATACTTGAACTTTAAAAGAAAAAATTTTAGCATCAATGAAAGTTACATATATAGTTCGATATCTCATACAGACAGCACGCGCATTTTAACATTTAAAATGTAATATGAACTTTTTAAAGGGAATAACAATTACAATTCATTTCATTCGTCCTTCTAAATGGGCTTTGTGACTTTTATATATATGTATATTATATACGTGCAAATATAAATGTGTGATTGTTAAAATTCCATAAATAACATTTCTATTTCTATTGCAGATATTTTTATGTATAGAATAATTATATTAAATAATGTAGAAATTGTAGAAATTTTAAATAACATAAATCAATCAAAAGCAAACAAACATCAGAAATTCGTTGGAAACTGGCAACAAAAATCTAATATAACTTCAACTGATTATGCACATGTTTTTCTAGCGTACAAATTGTATATATTTAACTTTTATTAGTATGCGCAATATAAACTTTTCTCACTTATTATTTAATAATATATCTAACTTTTTTTTAATAAATGTACCATATTCTGAACAGATAAGTAGAGAAAAATTTTTCAAAGTATATTTTAAAAGGAGCAAAGTTTCTCTTGAATTCTTATTGTCCCGTAACTATAAAGGAAGAGATCCATAAAGTTTAATTTTACACTACACAAATATTAAAGACAGATCTCTTTTTACTTCGTGTAAAATTTTGAAAGTTTACATAAAATTAATCTCATATATTAGGTGTAGTAAAAAGTCATCGCGTATTTTTTAGCTCAAAGTTGTATATACGAGTACAATATCTTCGTCAATGAATGAAATTCAAATTTAAAAAAAGGGTTTTAAAGCTTGAAATCTCTACTTTTAAAAGCTTATCACATTTTTTAAGTTTATATGAGTTTGATAATTTTTACATATCAAAAACTACGAGCTGAAAAAGACGAAAAATTTTCTTCTCACTTTGTGGATTTGTAACGTGTCCAAAACGAATTTGAGAAAATTTTCGATTACCTATCGTGAAAGCTTGATACTTTCCCTACAAAATCGTTTTTTTTAATATTCCTACGACTTTTGATTACTAAGTTATCGCGGATTAAATAAAAGAATTATTTTGACTTTAATTGCTCATAACTCCATTAAAAATTGTCGTATCGTATAATTTAAAAAAGAGATTTTTAAAGCTGAAACTTTACTCTATTAAGATATATTTATATTGTCGGTAAGAAAGTAATTGCGGTTTTTACTGATAGATGTCTTTTAAAAATACGCGATGACTTTTTACTACACCTAATATAATTTTAAAATATAAGAAAAACAATTTTTACACAACAAATTTTTAATTTTGTACAATTATGTGATCGTAATAAATAATATTCGTTATTTAAAAAAAAAACTTTTATAATATAATTTTCATTCGCTCTTTAAACTCTTTGTTATTATTTTATATTGAAAATCCTGTACTTTTGTTAATTTAATTCAGAAAAATGCTATATAATTTATGTCAGTAAAGTTTAATACATTTTTCCTATACGTTTTGTCAAAGACTTTCTTTTGGAATCTTCATTATCATAAAGATCTTTTCTATCGCGAATTTTTCCTTTACTCAGCAGCCTACCTCTTTTTCGTATACATGATTCAAAATCGATTGGCACAAAAACGCACTCCATCCACGAAGCATTGGCTTGAAAGGTTCTCAATCATTCGGTTTTGCGAGCGAATCGATCGCCAATGGTCATTACGAAAACGTAGGACTATTCATTTACACACCAACATCTTGGAAATATTCCGATCCGATAGACTAAAGTCTCGTCTTCAGCATAAATTGGAGATTACATAACGATTCTCAATCAATAGCTGATAACCTCGTAAGATTAAAATGAAAAAAAAAACCACGTTTCATTCTGATAACACAATCAACGACTCAGAATATAACAAAACTCACGCTGTGGAACACGCGTTGACGTCCACTATGCGAGTTATTACGCTAGTACTGAATGTTGTCACAACAGCTAGTTTTCCTATAATGTAAAGTTTCTACGTTTGTATAAAGTCCGGGGGCGCGTTATTGTTACGCCTTTGTACACGTGGTAAGGCACTCTTTCGCGACAGGTCAAAGAAACTTCAACGTAGAGAAGCTCACAGTGCTTATGACGTCTCTGACGACCTTGAGTACGACTCTGCCTCCGCTCATGAATCGTACTTCTCTGTATGAGGCACCATTACCAGAATAAACAGTAGTCAGCGCACTAGATTCACGCGTAAAGATGATGAAAATCCAATCGGTTGAAGGTTGGTCCCTTGGAATAAACTTTATCTTTCTGAAGCGTACATAAATCTTCCAATAATTTAATGTTTATAATTTGAATAAGAACCATTTGTATCGCTACCATTTGACATCATATGTAGTTTAGATTACAGATAAAAGAAATCAAATATTTTGCAAAATTAAGTAAAGTAAAAGAATTTGCGTTTATAATCGTGTGTATAATTCTGTAAATAATGAGAGAAAAAAAAAGTGTTTTAAGAGAACTCTGTGCAACAATCGATATATCTCGATACGTGTCCCTTGGCCTACATGGGAAAGGTAAGCAGGTCATGTGTTTCGAACTATGATTGATACCATTCAGAATGCGCTCAGGACTATCAGTTTTATTCAAATATTAATTTCTTCTCGAAAAGTTGCGCTTGTAAAGTGCCAAGTTTGTGCAAAGCCGACTAATACTTATAATGTGATTCTCATGCACCTTTATAGAATGTTGTTAAAAACGTGCAGTTTGTAATTTAAGATTTATTGTACCATTTGTGAATTTTAAATTTGGCACGTGAAATTATCACTTTATTAACCGTAAAATAGAACATACGAAAGAGAAATTCGCTATCGGGGCTAAATCAGACGCAGTTTGATCATCCATTTGTCATACAAGTTCCGTGATTTGGTCAAGGTCGCGTCTCTTGACCACACTGTGTTCAAGGTTCATTGGTTAATCTCATCTCGAAATGTAAAATGAAAAAACTGCAAGGAAAGGAAGTAAACGTGGCAATGTCCGTCCACGAGACAAAACACCGCCCACGAGCAGTCGTGCGAGTAGGTGAAGTCACGCGACGCTATGCTCCTCCATGAAATATAAAGTCACGATAGAGAAAGAGCGTAAGAAGTAAAGGGGTGAGTTGTACAAGTATATGTATACGTAAAAGGGTAGAAAGGGATGAAGAAAGAAAGAGATAGAGAGAAGAAAAGAGAAAGAACTAAGAGAAAGTATAGAGATAGGGGGGTATATAGTAGAGGGAGATAGATGGGTAGATAGCTGGAGAGGGAAAGCGCGTGTAGGCAAAGAGACGGCGGGGTACAGCAGTAGCATGTATCTATATGAAAGAGTTAATGGATAGAAAGAGATGATGCGATACAGAGGATAGAGTGAAAAGAAAATCGTAGAACAAGACAGACTGATCGATCGGTATAAAAGTAGACAAAGACAGGGTCAGAGGTTTTCCTAGATCGCGAAATGTATAACAGTTCGCATATACATTCCGTACGTACCGAGGGCATCAGCTGATCGGTAGACCTGACCCGGGTCACCTTGTTCCTGTAGAGTACCCTTTTGACCATTTTCTCCATTGGCTGGTTCCACTTCATGAAGCTCACATATCCCAAATAGAATCCAAATAGCACAAGTGCCTCATACCAGTATATATAACTATCGCGGAAGAAGTAGATCAGGGTGAGTAGACTGGCGCTATAGAAAGTGCAGTCGCGAAATAGAGGCCACCATGTGAGCGATAGCACCGTACGCGAGAATATAGCGCACATGCCGATCACGAAAAGGATGTTGAAGACGGCGGAGCCGACGATAGTGCCGATACCGACGTCGTCGAACGACACGAACACGCCTATGATCGATGTGAAGAGTTCGGGCGCTGATCCACCGGCCGCCATGAAAGTAGCACCGGCCACATCGTCGGCGATATCGAGCTTCTCGATAATCACGTCTAACGACGGTACGAAGAACTCGTCACAGACGATTGCTAACGCGACGAACATGTACACCACGCCAAGTATATGAAGTATCACGGCGCCGCGGCGTCGTTGATCATTGGTGAACAGATCTTCGGGGAAGAGCGGCCTCTTGACGTCTGTATTGTTATCGTTAGTCCTATTATACCCGTCAAGACCCGCACCGTTGTTTTTGCTATCGTACACTTGCACGCTGGTACCGTTACTCAGCCGTATTAGGACGGGCATGGCTGTGCTACTCGTGGTATGAAATGTGATCGGATTGTTCGGCGCCGGTCTGTGACCCGAAGACGACGAGGGTCCCATCACGAAGGCTAAAACCGCGGAGAGCAGAGTGATCAACGCCAATCGGCGCCTCCGCCTCCAACATGTACGCCGATCACCGCCCGTCACGATCATCGTCGTCGTCGGCGGTGGTGCTGCTGTTGGTGGTTCGCACCTTCGAGGACGTTCGCCGTCGTTAGCAAGGCCTCCGTCCTCCTCCTCCTTCGCCACCTTCTTCTTCTTCTTCTTCTCCGTCCTCCTCGGCGTCCTCCACCCTCTCCCTGGCCCCCTCCGCCGCCAGCACCACCTCCGACTTCTCCACCACCTTCTTCTACGTGTCGTATCGTGTCGCGCCGCGGAGGGTGTACGACAGGAGAGCCGTACTAAGGCTGGGTCATGCTGGAGCGGCGATGAGGAGCGGCTCCTTGCCGATGCCTCCCTCTGGATGGACCTACCTGCGTGTGACTGCGGGAGTCGATCCTCCACCAGCTCGTTTTCCTTCTCTCTCCGTTTCTCACACTGCGTCCTCCTCTTTCCCGTTGCTATATCTCGGCGAGCTTTTTCACTGGATGTTCACGATGTGCAGACTGACAGGATTAGTTCGCGACGTGTACTACGATTACTATTACTACTACAACTACTGCTGATGTACGCCGCTACTACGAATAGGCTCGGGTATTCGACGCGACCAATATTCTTTTGTTTCCCGGCGGCGTCGGCGTCGTCGTCGTCGTCGCCGTCGCCGTCGCCGTCGCCGTCGTCGCCGTCGTCGCCGTCGTCGCCGTCGTCGCCGCCGTCGTCGTCGTCGTCGTCGTCGATCATGAGCGTCGCGGTACCGTCGCGCGGAGGAAGGTGCCGTCGTCGCCGTTGGTGAACAAGC
>NW_017305705.1:237008-245333 GCF_001594115.1 Trachymyrmex septentrionalis
GGTCGCTAGGATGCGGTGGATGGTGCATATAACCCTGGATGGATATACAGGAGCAGCAGAACGGCGCCCCCGCCGCGATGCCCGCCCGCTGCACACTGGAACAACCCTGTTCCGTTCCGTTCCTCTCTCTCTCTCTCTCTCTCTCTCTCTCTCTCTCTCTCTCTCTCTCTCTTTACTCTCTTCCCCTCTTTTGCGTCCACCGACGTCGCACTCCCTCCTTCTATCTCCTTCTCCCACCGCGTTCCTTCCTTCAGTCTTCTCTGTTTACCACTAAGACTTCTCTTTCACTCTTTCGATTGTCTTTCATTCTCATTTGCTGCCGATTCCTCTTTCAACCCTCTTTGTAATAGCAGAACCTCTTTTTCTTGCTCTCTTACTCCTTTTTCGTTTAGCGTCAATCTTATAGGGCCTTGCGTTTATCTTCGTCGCACCAGCGATTGTCCCTGACTCTTTAGCCTCTTTTTTTACCCGTGTCGCTCTCTTTTCCATTGAGGTATCCAGTCTTTCGCGAGCAGAGGGACCGCTCTCTATGTTACCTTCCTCCTTCATTCGTCGTCCGGCGTTCTCCACTCTATGTTTTCCTCTCGTTTACTTCCGTACCTTTTCCCTCTCTTCGTCCCATCATCGTTTATCTCTTTCTTCGCGAGAGATAGATCCTCCGTTCTCTCTTTCCCGTGCAGGGGAAAGCTTTCTGCTTCCTCGCTCCGCACCACCGGCCGCTTTACCCCGCGCGTCGCTCTTTTGCACCACCCGACATCCGTGGCGGCCCACCCAACTCCGACCCCGCCGAAATCGCTCCTCGAACGTCGTCCATCTCATTTTGCGACGGCTCACCGCCCTGAGTTCTTCTCTCTTCCACTTGCTGCGACACCCGCGCGTTCCTCCCCCAACGCGCGTACCCACGGCGGAGGTGGGAGGTCGTGGAGGTGGGAGCCTGCGCACGTGTGAGCACCCCTCGCCGGGCCTCCCGCTCGATATCGGACCGACTCCACAACTCCACGTTACGAATGCACGTATAACGGGTGTCATCCGGATGGATTCCAGCCGTCCGTCGCGCGACATACGTATATGTGCCTGTCTTCGCCAGTTCGGCCAGTTCGGCAGAACTACTTCTTCCAGAGGATCACGCTGCGGTGAGCAGACAGCTCAGCGTCGAACGAACTATCTTCTACGTCGAAAGACGTAGGTATACAGGTGATTCGCATCATCAAGCAATGACGAATCTTTGAATTTGATCTGCAAGATCGGAACTGACCAACGCAAAAAAACCTTAACATTCTGCCGCATAATTTTCTATGTTAAAGTCAATTGGGCTTAAATACAAATAAAGAAAATCTATCAAGTGTGTTCTATGCTTTTGGGATAACCTCGTTTGCCCTCGGAATAATCGATGGCGCGTGTATCAGCGTTCCATGCTTCTGGTCTTTTAGATTTATCTTCTCCGTGCGCGCGAGCCTTTTCTCTATTGCGTCTGTCGATTGCGAATCAAATATATCTGAGATCTGCCGTATGTTTGGTCAAAGGAAACTGGAAAGAAATTTATCGAGAAGTTTTTTCTCCTTATTGCCCTTTAATAATATATATTGGATCTATGTCAGTGATGTTTTCGCGTGTTTATTTCTAAGTAATATATATACATAATGTTATTTTCTTAGAATACTGTCCTAACGATTTTCTTTGGAAATTACATTTTAAAGATATTATTTAACGTTGTGACTTCTATTTTGTATAAATTATAATTCGCAGATAAGATTTATAAAATCGAATATAGATATTCGTCACAAATAATCGATCGGTATATAATATACACGACGATCAATATAAATGACCAATAAAATATTCATAATTGCCCTATTCCAATAATAATTTTATAGTTTTAATTTGCGTTTAGATTAAATTTAATTTGTGATTTAAAATAGTTTTAATCTGAAAGAAACATATATTCTATTCAAAAATATTTTCTTCCTCCTATTCAGAGTTGTTAAGAAAAACTAATAAATAATAAATTGTATTTACAATTTCTAGCATAGTGTCATACCAATATTGTTGAGTTAAGCAGTTTAACAAGGAATTATATGTCATACCCGTCTAACAATAAATAAACGTATTATATTTTCCATTATTATTCTGTGAGTTACTTTAAGTTACCTAACGTAACTAATTTATAGTTGTGAGTACCTTGCTTATTGTTAGTTTAAAGTTCCAAACTTAGAAAATGTTCTTGAATAAGAGCATGTAACGGTAAGTCGTGTTTTGCAACACCTCACAAATAAAGATCAGTCTGTATATGTATAAAACTCTCGCACCTCCTTCAATATAACAGCACTTGGATACAATCATGGACTGCCACGGATCTTGAAGGTGGATAAATCTTTATTATTTCTTTGCCGTCTTTTTACATTGCCGGAAGACCAACCGATAACATTGACAAAGCATTCGAATAGTCTGCAAATCGCATGCGAGAGAAAGAAACAATCATTTCGATACATAATAATTTCATTACCATTTTATCATAAAATATGTTTATATTCTCTATAATTATAAATATTTTATTCATTTGAATATATTAAATATTATAATATATTCGTGGATAATTTCAATACAGAAAATTTCTCATAATATCGTGTTAATTGAACCAAAAATTCAAGCTATATATTATTTCCGTGATTGAATAAATTTTTAATTTTTTGCAAAGTTAGTTTATTAATTATCCAACCGATGAATTGCTATGTTATAAGCTAAAGTTGTTTCAAGAGTATATAACCTTTTTTGAAACTTTGATTTTAAACAGATACAAACTCAAGATTTATCAATAATGTTCAATTAAAAGAAGTGTAATAATTTGAATAAGGCAAGTATAGCTTAGTCCTTTTTCGTTTAACACTGTTATTGAGATTAATAGGAGTAAGTAATTAGGAGTAAGTATTCTCGGGCATGCATGTAAAGCTTCTATTAATTATTGTTCTATCATGTGTCAGTTACTTATTGGAGTATATTTTTTATTCGTGATTCTTGGCAAACGCGAAAATCAAGCTAAATAAGGAAGTTACGGAAAACTTTGTCTCAAGGAAGCACGTGGAAGGGTAATGTCCAGGGATGGACATGCCCTCAAAGTCCCCACAACCTTATCCTGCCTGTGCTACCCTTAGACCGCTTTGTTAGCGAACCTCCCAGAGGTCGTTACAGTTATTAACAGCTGTCGACGGTACTTTTAAGCTTTCTCCTCGTCTCAAGCTTCTCATCGCATCCGGTTTCCGATAGTTGGAAGATCTTGCAGGGAAGGTACAAGCTGCACCATTCTGCTTTCAATTTAGCATTTTATTTAAAGTAGAGGAGAATCATTTAATGATATATATATATATAAATAATCTCACACAAATAAACAATTTTAATTATTATAAATAAAAAACCGATATATAATAATAATAGCGATAATTGTTACAATATTATTTTGATAATGACATAGTTAAGATTCAATTACATATTACGGTAATTTGAATTATTACAGTAATGTAAAAACGTTATTTCAGCACAAGATACACTATCGACTAAAATAGCATTTTTTATATTGGAAATACTATGTAATTTACTTTTAGAAAAATCAATTATATTTTCCAATATTGTTATTTAAAAGTATTGCTGTTTATCCAATAATTATATGTATTGGATAAAATTTGTAACAATATAAACTTCAAAATTTAAGCAACTGTAACTTCGTTAAAAATAAACAATATTTAGAGACAAAATGAGAAATTTTCCTCTCATTTCGTGGATCAATCACATGCCCAAAAAAATGTGCGAAAATTTTCGATTTTCTAATATGAAAACTTAAAGTTTTCTTTACAAAATCATTTTTTAAAATATTTTTAAGATTTTTTGTTATTTTAGAGTTACTAAAGATTAAATAAAAAGAGCATTTGACTTTGATTGTTCATAACTTTAATTGTTCAACTTCGTTAAAAATCATCATACCGCAGTTTAAAAAGAAAGCATTCTTAAAGCTGAAACTTTGTTCGAATGGTGTAATTAATAATTTTTTTATAAACGTGTAAACAAGATACAAATAAAGTACATTGTAAACTTTTGTTCCAATCCAATATATTAAAATATCGTACTCATATATAACAAATATATTTTGTGGAATTTTGAATTTTTTGAATTTTTCAAACTAATACTCGTGTTAAAATATTCACTGTAAGCAATATTGAATTATTTGGAGCAATATGGAATCATATAGAATTTATTTACGTATTTTTGATAGATATATTTTTCATTGCATACATGTACCATCTAATAAATGTTCTTTAATAGATTACGTTTACTTTTTCATATATAACTATTATATATTGAAGCCGCAAAGCTGACTCAACCATGCGTTCCAGAGAATAAAGGTCAACCCTTGTATCTCTTGTCTCATAGCTGTGCACATTACCTATGGTCTTTCGCTGTACTCGTGTTAACATATGGTATTTTGCCAGATATTGAAAACACGGCTGTTCAAAATTAATTCACCATCGTGTTTCTAGCAGATTATTTTAGCATAAATTAGAAAATATATTCTGCGACAATCTCGTACTAAAGTGTAATTAAACTATTATACGCAAAAATATCTAGATTAATAATCGCTAATGTGTTAATATTTGCATTTATCTTATATTTTATTATAAGTACATCACGTAAAAATTAAAAACGCAAATTATTTGAAAAATATTTTGGAAAAATGAAGTGTTTTAATCTTACATGTACGTGCATCAATTTAAAGAATTAAATAATTTAGCTATTAAATAAATTTCATTTTTTGTTAAGTAGATTAATATTATTTTTTAAATTTACGAAAATATAAATTTATTAAAATAGAGTAAGGTACATAAAATATAAAATATTGTTATATCTACATACATATGAAACTGATAATATATATCATGTATATGAGAACAATAGCCATATATTATAATTATAATATATGATAAGATATTAATCAAAATTGTGTTAAACAAAAGCTGTAAAATTTTACAGAGACTGCACTCTCTCACAATTAATTCATAATTAATAGATAAAATAAATATTGTCTTAACAATACAATCAAAGTCGATTTAATATCGCGAAGGTCATTTGTGCAGCTATTTTCATAAATTTATCGATTTTTATGAAATACGAAATTTTGGATACAGGAAATTCTTGTAAATATCATATTGCGTTTCTATGTCATGCATCAATCGTTTATCCGTAGCTCCATACAAAAATATACGGAATTCTTAGAATAACATGTATCGTGCCTATTCGTATAACATCATATTTCGTATATAAGGCTTCTTGAAGATCGAAAATGTATTTAAATGATCTCTTGTGCCAATTTCTTATTTCAATTCCAAGTCCTGCCATTTGAATTTTGCAAAGAATATTTATATTTTTTATAAGAAAAATTACGGCGCAACTTTTACTTCCGATATTAGCGACACTAGTTTCGTTGATTAAATTCGTTCTTTAGAAGCATATTTTTTTGTAACGACCAACTTTAACATTCTCTTTCTATTGCGTCTAGCTTCAAGCACCGTACAGTCACAGTGCTAAGTTTGTAAGAACACGAGCAAAGAAGTCCCGTCACGAAATTCATTTCAAATTTGTCGGAAAATTAATCAGAGTTTTGAAATTACGTCTGTTTTTTTCAAAATTTTCATCTTCATCATATCGATATAAATAAAAGCAGGATTGACGAATTTGTTTTATAAAATAATATAAATAATATTGTTGATCGAGAGAATATATTAATTGTGTAATTACTTAATTTATTATAAATTGTATTTTCACATTGTAGATACCAAATATTTGAAACGATTTAATGGCTATTAAAATATATTGTTGCAATTATGAGAGTTCATCATTAAAATTTCGATTGTTGATACTAAAATATATAATTAAGTGAATTTATCATAATCCGATTGTGATCTGATATTAAAAAGATACTGCATTTGTTATTAATCTTTATTAAAATATATATTAAATGTACTAAAGCCGAGATGTATATTGAGTGTGTTTTTGAAAAATTTTAGTTTGATTGAAGATTAACCTTGCCCTTTCGGTCGAGGCCAAAACGCTACAAATGTTACCTCGAAAGGACATAGATAGGAGAATGCCTGTACATGCTACGTCACCCTCGAAAGTTTCGACGTCTTTCCAACCGAAAGGTGGAACCAACCCCATTATCGAACGTCCTCTACGTTATCCTTCTTCTCCCCTCTTCCCATCTCCTACTACCCTACCTCCGTATGCGCATCTAACGTAGCTACCCTGAAGAGTTTCGAATACCTCCCTTTCAAGGTGATAAATCCCTAAGTATATCCACCGGAGAATTCACCTTAATACAGACTTTTCATCAGAATGATTGGTCTGATCCATGATTACGTAATGTGATATGGGGAAAGCAGGATTCATCTCTTACTCTCTCTCTCTCTCTCTCTCTCTCTCTCTCTCTCTCTCGTTTTCTCTCTCATGCAACTGATAACAAACGCTGACCTAAATATGTTCCCGCCAAACCATCGTAAATCGTAACGCCGCAACGTAAGGCACCCCCGCCCGAATCACGTCCACCTTCTTTTCGGTTTAATCTATTTCGCACGATCTTCCCTTATTCGTGGAGAGAAAGGATTCTGTCGTAGGTAGTAAGTGGGAAAAGGAATCTTCTAAGAGGAGCCAATTAGGCCAATTTCGTATAGGTAGAGGCGCACAGCCCCAGGAATAATGTCCCATTGGTTCATCTGCTTTCTGTTTCATCCCCTCGTGAATACGACTTTCGATTCCTAGGCTATGGAGAAAATATGGTCCCGACAAACGGAGCACGTACATCGCAATTTATAGCTTTAGCTTAATACTAGATATCATGTTGAAACCTTCAACTCTACCTTCTTTCACCCGCTTTCTTCGCCTACCCTCTAATGTAATCTTTACTTCGCTTCTCACCGAAAAGTGGCTTTTATTTCACGATACTTAATAGCTTCTCGAGTTTAACGTAAATTTACGTCTTCCGTGAATTTTTTTTATCTGTGTGTCGATTTTCTAAATGTTAAAATTATGATTTTCGTAGTTTCTCCATAAAAGTTTTTGCCTCGTGTAGTACAATAGATAGCTTATAATTTAATCCTAAATAGAACTGTGTCTCCCTATCACCTTTAACCACTTTTATTTGCATTTATAGTTCGAATTTGTACAGCGATTGGAAGTGAGCGGAAAACATGCTGAAGAAAGGGTTGTGGTAGTGTACATGCATAGTCATTAGTCAAATTTTCCACGGAACACGACATTTCAGGCACGGCACTAGCTCTGTTCCGAATCGTTGAGCGGGTGCAGCCCCGTCAGACACAGCCGCGTTTTCTCGCGTGCACCAATGGTGCATGTTTCCAATACAGCTTAAAGAGGGAAATATCACAGCCTCATAAATTGTGAAATCTTTACGACGCACGAAAAGATAGATTTTTATTATTAAATTGTTTTCGCATTATTACATATTTCCAAATATTTCTTTTTAATACAGACATATTTCTTGTAAACGTATTTTGGTTTATTTCTGCTATATTTACATTCACGCAAAGATATGTCTATCTTTGATGCATTTACACATATTTCTTTAAATTTATTAATTTAAAGAAATATAAATCTATTAATTTAAAGAAATATTTCTATAAATTTATTTATATAGATTCAAATTCTCTCCATAGAAGGTCCAACTTCAACGAGTTAATCAATTTAGAATTAGATTAGTTGATATAGTACTTCCAATGTAACTTCAGTGTAACTTCAGTGTTTTAAGCTCCTAAAGCCACAAAGTCAACGGTGGTGTTGCACGTGTCTTCGGAGACGCGTGTATCTGGTCAGTTTGTGCGATAATGTCACGCGCGGGCGCATCGAAAGCCGAAGAGCAGAGCGCACGCGCCTCTAAGACGTCAGGAAATTCTCCATTCTACATTAACCGCGTTTGAGTTTACGTGAGTCTCGTTGTGAGGAGATCCTCAACGAAGATCGCGGGAGGAAGCTAAAGCGGTGGTTTAGCGTCATATTAAGGATTGGCGCTAACGAGATTGATTGCGGACAGACATGCACAGGACACTTGCCATGAGCCTTGTCTTATCTCGATGCGCCGCTTGGCAAAATGCGCTTTAAATTAATTGCTGTTTGAGTTGTAACATGTTGTGCGTGTTGTCGCAATTTTCGATTAAGTTATGGAGAAAATAAACGCAACAATTAGCTCTCTCATAAACAACTATTCATAACTAACTAAAATGAACACATTAAAAATTAATAAACGACTTTAAATACGCCGATCTATATTGA
>NW_017305705.1:245433-248383 GCF_001594115.1 Trachymyrmex septentrionalis
GGTTTTTTTATGAAACGCGAGAAGATACTTTAGGAGTGGTACATAGAAATCCCACCAAGGCTCAGTATACCTGGAAAGTACACGTACAATGCGCGTAGTTAATAATCGTAATAAAAAACATGATTTTAGCACGTCTTGATTTTTTTCTTTTACGAAAAAACGGATGGAGCTTTGGAAAATACGAGTCGCATAACTTGCTGTTAGCTAACTAAAAATGTCGCGACCGCAACCAATCGCACCGGAGGGACTTTGCGACCGAGAAACAACGTGTCGTCCGGACATCGGAACCGTTTTGCAAAGCCTCTTTGGAGTTGCCCCTCGGTCGAGAAGCGATGCTTTACAGCTGAGCATCTCTGGGAATTCCGTCAGATGTGAAACAATCAGAGGATGACGTACGCGCTTGGATGTGTGAGAAAATCCTTCGTTTTGTCGTGTGAGTTCGCGTATATAGGGGCGAGAATTTGGACGGGCAACACGCTTGCGCGTTCGTTAAGGGCGGTGCAAATCATGATTATTTCTCTTTAATTTCAATGAGGTCGATCAGCAACCACAAAGCGAATATTAATCGGCTTCTCGTGCTTGCATTGCACGACATGTTTCCCACGCATCGACGCTTAGTTAGATTAACATATGACAGCATTGAGAACAGACGCCTCCACACGTCAAACAGCATCTTTTCCTCTTTCAACGTATTTCTATATCAAATATATACTTAACGATTCGTCGAGTTAACATTATGATTGTTACCCTATTTTAGAAATTTTACGTTAAATATCATTCAAATCGTTTCGCATTATTTTATTATTGTTATTTACTTTTATTAAGTGACTAATTTTACGAAACGGAAATATCTACAATGTCAATATAACGTCAGTTTGCGTTCAATATTTGTAAGCTGGAATATAGTAATATTTAATAAAATTGTTCAGTTATTAATAATCGATAATAGAATTAATGCCGCTGTGGATATGCATTAGACGCGGCGTAAGTAGAGCAGTTAAAACAAACAAATAATGCATGTAATGCGAGCTGCCGGATAAGCACAAATTTCGTCTCCTAAATATGTCCCATATCCTCCAGCCTTTTCTCTCCGAAAGTACGGCCGTGTTGGATTACACGTCGTGAATTACTGCAGGACCAAGCATCTGCGGTAAAAGCTTATATCCGCGTAATTTACGCCGAGACGCGATATAAACACACTGTTATCCACGGATCGTTATCATTTCAATGCTATTTGCGGTAAACACGTTATATATCGATCAGTCTCGTAGATACTACCGTGCTAACAGTTAAGATCCGATATTCACTCAAAGCTTGAAAACCGTCATAAAAAAAAATTCTTTATACCTTCTTTGTATTATTGTCTGATTTATAGCAAACTCGCAACGAATTTTTTATAACCGTGTATTCTCATTGGCTACGTTTAATCGAGCGTATCTGATCATTTTTCAAAGGATTTCAATTTTTTGTTTATTCTCTACATTTATGAAATTTTAATCGATAGGAAAAAACAGTACTGCATTGTATACTGTTGAGTATCTCTTGAAGAATTGCAAACAATATTTCCATTTTCGAGTTCTTCGAAAATGCAATGTTGCAAAGCATTCGTTGCATCGCGTGTAGCTATCATTTAACCAAAAATATCCTGGCAATAATTGTAATGTAAAATCGTTAAATAAAATTTTAATCCATATGACATTCCAAATGCTATATAAGAAATGTCGATAAAGTCATCACTGAAAAGTGCTAACATGAAAGCAATTCTTAAAAGCTTTCGTCGTAACCGTTAATCGTAAAAGTATTTGCCTTGCCTGTTCAACTAGCGATCAATGATTTCGATTACCTACCATCATTGACTCGTGTCTCGTCAGAGGCAACTCAAATTCTTCTCGACCAACTACGGGTAGTCGGTTGACAAAGCCGAATGTAGTTCGCGTGATGAGCTTTAAAGCTTCCTTCAAGTGGTAAGCAAATCGAAGCTACATCAGCCAGCAAAGTTTACCATCGGTTGACAATACTTTGATAATAAAAGCGCATCATCGTAGTTTCCTGCAGCTTGTTGCGATTTAATTATATAAAATGTATGTATTGAACAAATATATATTTAAAGACTTTGTGTGTAATTCGTAATAATAAATTAAATTCGCGTTGCGTATTTATCTACTCCCAGAAAACCAATAAATGTTGATACTCTACTAATATTAAAATAATTGCTCATAGTGGTGCCATCGGTATAGCATAAGAAATCTTTTTTATCAACGTAACAAATACATAATTTTTGTTTTTGTTTTACCAGTTAATTATCAACGAGACACTATCTTTGGTATATTTATGAAACACGGTTGAAGTAAACTTTCGCTGTACGCTGCAGCATTTTTCTGATAGATATAGTGGTTGGTAGTTATAAATGCATATACAATCTTGTTTGGATAATCCGAGAAAATATACAGAACCTGAGTACACGTTAGTATGATGAGAAAATTAACTACCTAACAGCTGTGTCGCACTTACTTTTCTAAAGTCTATCGAATAAAAACAAGATATATATCTATACACTCACATTTTATCTGTCGATGTTTTTGTTTGTTACGAGATGAACAAAATTATCCTTTTTTTCTTCAACAACTACAATTTTAATGCGATAACTCTTAATTGAAAAATAATTTATTTAAATAATTTTTCTAAAATTTGAGTTCATTAATAGTATAAGAAATTTAATTTTACTTATGAGAATTAATTTCGGTCCTAAGAAGCATCCGCCGTGACAGAAGATCGCCATCCAAAACCTTTAAACATGAGTACGTATATTCGATAAAAGTCTGTCATTTGCGACAGGTACATCAAAAGGTTTTTATATATGGCGTAAAAAAAGTAAGACGTTGGAACGCACTTCAGTGAAATAAAATTTCGTGTGTCGTGATAAGTGAACCGTATGCGCGCATATGCGTTG
>NW_017305705.1:248483-252741 GCF_001594115.1 Trachymyrmex septentrionalis
ATTTTTATATGGCGTAAAAAAAGTAAGACGTTGGAACGCACTTCAGTGAAATCAAATTTCGTGTGTCGTGATAAGTGAACCGTATGCGCGCATATGCGTTGTGGTCGTTTAAAAAGAGGTAGAGCGGGTAAGATAGAAGCGGGGGAAATATGTGTGTTCCGAGAATGATTCATAAATAGTTTATTTTCGTGCCGGCTGCTGGGGAATCGTTAGTTGCGGCCAAAGCTGCCGCCTTCGAGACGCGGCGCGTATTTCCTCGCGTCGGTTTCTTCGCTTCGCCAGCATAGACGCGCGCAGCATAGAGTACGAGGTTTGAAACAAGGCTCCGAAATCCGTATTAACATTTCAAAGGGCGTATGAGTAATAAATCTAGCTTGTCAGTGTGGCGTGAAGCTACGGATTCCGCAGTGCTCCATAATAAATGTACATCGGGGTAAAAGGTGTGACCATAATTGCACTGTCGCTCGTTGCCGCGCATAGTGACTATGTTGACGGCCGATTCACACTAATTGAAATCACATCCAATACCGTTGCGATTAATATTGATAGCAGCTTGTGACGTATTTAATTATTACACGTTGGATATATAGAATAATGCATACGCATGATGAACTGCAGCGTTAACGCGTACACACTGCTCTCGCTTGAAAAATGGCGTTGCCATTACAGGGAGGTAACGTTTTATTAAACTGCATGCTGTGTCATTTCAAGCACGAAATTATGAGCATCTTTCATGAAGCGTATATACTGATTATGTACCAATATTCGCAATTTGCGAGATGCTAATTCTGTGTCCGCAATTAGTTTCAAAAAATTATAACATTATTATACAATATATTCTTGTTTTTCATAAATTAATATCGTTTCTTCTTTCATTCCATTTTAAATGTTTTAATATTTTTTTCTGCAAATCCATAATGCGCACGAATATATAATTGATTTTTATACTTTAATAAAAAAGAATAATATAATGTTACATTTAAATAAATTATTTCTTCGTTCAGAATGTTACGCTCAACTGTCATAGTTTATGTAATGTGCTTGTTTGATATACTCTCATTAAACCTCCAAACTGAAGTTTCTTCGAAATGAAGTTGATGCCTGTTACTTCCATGTTAGTTCCATGGTTCGTTAGCCACGACTGGTGAGAAAAGATCATCATGAGTACAATCTACTAGGAAAAGTTGTTTCTGATGCTCAACCTGTGTCTTTGACGTTGTCTCTCAAACAACACGTACAATTGAAAGTGAAGCATCATAGAAAGAAATTCAATTAACTGTAGCCAAAGATACATTTCATTCGACTATTCATTGGTAATCGAATTCTGTTACATGTATAAACTCTTGACAGGTATTCAATCGCGTGTTTTAGAATGATTGTTCATAAAATGAAACAGAGATACTCAATAGAGATGTTCATGTAATAAACTTGGAAAAATCGATCGTGAGTTTTTCGGAACTGGCAAAATTAACATTGTAAACTGTGTATCATATATCGTTAAGTTTACATAATTCGTTTATATAATTTAAAAGAAAAAAGTGAAAGTTTCTAGTAAATTTTTGTTTGTTTAAAAATAAATATACTTTCGACAATAAAATGTAAGAAAACGTTATTATGTCAATGATATTTCCATTGACAAAAATATTTAAATATTTAAACAAAAAAGAAAGAAGCAGATTGAAGCGAGTTTTGATAATATTCATTGTGATTATTACAAATAGAATTATTAATTTCATAGATTATGCCCCAATTTGGTTTACCAAATTTGAAACATAATCATAAACTGAATAATCTCACAATTAAACTAATTAATTGTCAATTTAATAATAATACTAGTTAACGTTAAATATAAGCAAAAGAATTTAAAAACAATGAGATTAATCTATATCTGTTTCAAATTGCGGAAAATGATGACTCGTAATGTTACATGGGATCAAAAAATATCGCTCCGATAATTTATACTCATATTATAGTTCGCGGACCAGTGAATGGAAGGAATCAGAGCAATTTTAATTTACATATTTTACAAAAGCAGAAACAAGTCGGTCGGGCAGCACGAATTTTTTTCCCCCGACGCAATAGAGATAAAGTAGAAAAGGGGAAAAAAGGAAAATAGGAAGAAAGAAGAAAGCGATAAAATTTCCCTGTAACGTCCCGACATTTTCAACTTCATATAGATCTCACGGGATCAAAATATCAAAAGTAACCTAATAAGTAAGTTTCCTAATTAAGTTAAAAAAAAAAGACTCGTCTCTTTGCTTTAACTTCATTGTGGTTTAGTTCTCGAGGAGAAAATTTTTGCCTATTCAACGAATTTAAATATGCTCCGTAAATCAGAATACGACTTCATTTCGCATTTTCAGTGAAATAAATAACGTGATACATATAATGAGTGACATCGCGATCGTGCAGCTGCAAATATTAATAGTGTCGCTTACGTTAGGCGACTTTGACTTCAGACCGTCAAGAAAAACAATTATGCCCGTGTGAGGGTATACAGTCTTGAGCCCATTTAAGTAAAGTTCATACATTTGCACCCCTATTTCTCCCGTTTCTTGGCTCGTACGCGAAATGCATATGAAGCGCCTTAAATCGCTGGTGCACAAGAAGCAACAGCTGTTCTCACTGTTGTAATATATATATATATATATATATATATATATACACATATATGTATACATATACACACGTTTAACTCATTCGGCCGAATATTGAGAAACGAGACTCCCATTAGGCAATAGATTGTCAGTCTTTTTACGTAATTAAATTAATTTTTTTTTCTTTTTTTCTTATATATCTTACATAGCTCCAAGTTTTTAATGATCATAAGTAAAGCATTTTTGCTGCGTTTTTGCTGTTAAAAGTTGTGGAGTTTTATCTTTTTTCTTTTTATTTATATCGCTCTCTTACTTCAAAGCGAAAGTTTAAAATAATCATGATTTTCGAGTTACGAATAAGATAGATATGTACCTAAACGTTACTCGATCAATCACCAAAAGTAAATTAACTTAATTTCATAAAAAAGCTGTTAAAATGTTACAAATTTAAAAAGTATAGTCGCAGCTTACACAGTTAATCGCGCAAAAATACTCACATCGTTAAATAAAGTGATTTGGGGGTCGCGGCGAGTCCGCAATTAATGAAAAAATAAGTTAAATTAGATCGCTTATATGAATAAATTAAATTAAGTAAAAAAGCGCCAAATGTAGTCAAGGGTAAATCTTAGTGCCTAATAATATTTCTATATAAATATTTAAATACACTTTCCAACACTTCGAAATGCAGCTGGCCTTAAAAATGCAGTTCTAAATTAAAGCTGGAAGCAGTAATTTTACAGTTAATAAAAGATAAAAACTCTTTAGAAATTAAAATAAAGTGTTTGAATCAAGTTGAGAGTCGACGCGGTTAACGGTGTATAAGTAAATTAAATAATATAATATTTATTAGTAACTCTAACAGTTACATTTGGAACCGAAACGTTCAAGTATAGATGTAAGTTGTAGGATAATTTTAAGTTTGTAACTGTTAGACTCTCACAGCTTTTCATTCAAATACTTTATAGTAATATAATAAATTAAATTAATATTTTTATATATACTGATTTTTTTATTTTAAATATTTAAGACTGATATTATTTTTTTGTTAATATTATTTAATTAATTAATAATTCTGTCTAGTTGAAAAATAATTCTTTCTCTTTTTTCTGTAAATTTTTTGAGTTATATAATTTTTGAAGGGAACGATATTAAAGATATCATCCAAAGCTATTGTTCTTTAAGTCAAGATTTAAAAGATGATTCTACTCCAGAGTTCAATAATTCTATCAAATAATTTAATAACTGATGTTATTCAAGCAAACTTCAAGTGAGATATCTCTCAGAAAAATGATGGAAGGAAAATGAATCTTGCATTAAAACGTTCAGAGAACGTTAGATGATACTTTATCTAAATAAGGAATATTATTAACGATGTTGTAACATAATTAATAAATAGTACACTGAGAAAAAATTGTTCGTTAGACTAAATTAATTTAGTTCGTTTGTATTTCTTTTGTGATGAAAAATGTTTGTATTTAAATTAAATATATTATATAAAATATATACATTTTCCAACAAAAGAAAATAAAGATAATTAAATTAATTTAATAAAATAAACAATTAATTTAGTCAAACAAATAATTTTTTTTCACAGTGCAGTGTACTAAAGAATAAAGAGAAAAAGAGAACCAAAGAAAGAAAAAATTGTTCATATACATGTA
>NW_017305705.1:252824-253642 GCF_001594115.1 Trachymyrmex septentrionalis
TGTGTGTGTGTGTGTGTGTGTGTGTAAAAAAAGTACGCGTAAATTCATAATATTGTACTCTACTATAGCTCCAATTTTTTTATATATAACTTTATAAGATACAATCGGTTTTCTTCGATAGATCTTTGAGAATTATTTTCGAAATCTATACGATATACAGCTTATAAATTCGACAAAAGTGTTCCCAAGAAGAAGATATTAAATTCTGCACGTGTATCCTGTCGCTAAGGCCGTCGTGAGCAAAAACTCGACCCTCTCTGTATACATTTAAAATCGATAGACCTTCTCAAACGCAGGATTCTCAGCTCCAACTAAGCCTCCGCTGTTGATTTTAATTGCGTTTCGAAAGTGCCCGGAGACAGTATAAGAAACGATATAGCAGCCCCAAAAATACTGTCTAAACGCGGCACGTGGTACAAAACGGTGTGCTCGGCATCCCTAAAAAACAAGTCTAAAAAAAAAAATAGGATTCGGACGAGAAAGCAATTACGTCACCCTCGGATTTAAAGCCACTCGCGGATCTCGCGCCACTGGTTTTTCCCCCATTAATCCAATATCGCATGTCAAGCCGTTCTTCTGCAGAAATATCATTTAATGGCGCAGATTTCGAACAAACAAACAGATTCCCGTCTCAATATCATTCCTCCTACCATCGTGCTTTTGTGTACCGGTACGCGCGTTCGCGCGAGTGCATCCGCACGTTTGCCGGTGCAGGTGCCTTTTCCGCTCTCGTACAGTCGAAGCCGATTCTGCCACAGCCCCATCCGCTTCGTCTGTTCTCTCTCTCTCTCTCTCTCTCTCTCTCTCTCTCTCTCTCT
>NW_017305705.1:253742-271904 GCF_001594115.1 Trachymyrmex septentrionalis
CTCGATTGTATCGATCATCGATGGAGAGGGTGCACACGTCGAAAACGGCTGGTTTACTCGAGCGTATCGTATCGTTACGTCAATGGCGAGTCACGTTCTCGTTGAGATCACACCTGCATCCGCGGTCCTCGCGTGCATTTTCCGCACGCGGTTGCGAATGTTCAATGTTTGAAACTATCCCCTCCCTTTGGAATTCACGAAACAGTTTGTTGGCATCGAGAGTTCGAGCGTTCGCTTTCGCTCTTTCCCAACGTCGACGCGAGCATTAAACGCTAATAAGTAGCGCGTAATAAAGTTGCTCGAATAGAATGATAATAGGATATACATCTAGGAGATGCATACGATCGTGTGTTAGCTCTTATTCGAACAATCGGGCTTGAAATACTTTTTGAAATACTTCTTTATTCATTTCTCTAATCCTTCTGAAATCTCTTCTTTTTTTCCTTGGAAAAACAGTATCTCTCGAGGATAAGAACTAGTTCAATGTATGAGGAGCTTAAGGAGAATTATTGACGATTACTTCCTTTTTTTATTACTTCCTTTTCAACTAAAAAAATGTAATAATAATGGATGTTGCGTATATAATCTTCCAATAAACTATCCGAATTATTAAAACGCTTTCTTCTTTCTCTCCCTCTGTCTCGTTTTTCCTTTCTCTCTCTTTTTTTTCTTTAATATAATATTAATATAAGTAATATTAATATTGAAATACATATAATTCTAATATTGGAGACATATACGATTTGATATCTGAAGAAGGCTCAATCGTGAGACCGAAACATGTAATATATATAATATATATAAAAGTCATATATATATATATATATGACTTTTAATTAATTACAGACTATTATGTTATATTTACTTCTCGTTGGAGTTTTCATGTTTAAAAAATCTTTTTCGTTATATTCGACTCTTATGTGACCTGTATATCCTCGATATTGTTTTTTTAAATTAAGAGTCCTTCGTTCTTGTAAAAATTTATTAATATTGGAATTATTAAAAAAGATCATCTTAATCACGTCTGTGTATAAACATTCAAATTTTTAATCATGGAGATCATTTTCTTGTGAGTTTTTAGAAAGGAGTTAAATTATTAACGGTATATTAACGGTAGAAATTATGCGGCTCTGATTTATTCGGAGATAAAGGACGTGCTTAAATTTTACGCGCTGCCATGGTAATATTCTTAAGAATATTAGGCGCTATTAAGGGCGTCGTGCCATGAATTACCGACACGGCATGTTAACGATGCGAATTATGCGATGTTGACTTATCCGATATATAATGAGGTATATTTTTAAAATCGGTCATTACGACGACGATTTTCCAAAAGCACACGGAATACACGAATACGACTTTTTACCGGAGAGAAATTTAATAATTTATAAGTATTGCAAATATGACTATTTTTATATGTTTCAATTATCTTGTACATTTTTTAAATAAAACAATATTATCCAACAATACAAATAGTTAATGTAAACCTGTTATGTAGTAAGACTTGACTCTCTTCTTAATTCCGAACCAAAATGAATAGTAATAGAATTGACAATTCATTCAAATTCACCGACATAACATTGCATATATAATACTACTGCATTTTTTAACGTACTTACGAGAAAACTGCACGAAGCGAAAGGACAAACTGTGTCGTTTCTACTAGAATTCTAATAGAAAAATACGCCGCTCTCCGAGCGTTGCTTTCATTGAAAAGAGTTCAGTGCAGCAGTGCCATTCTTGTGCCAATTCGACCGAATGCATCCAAATAGAATTGCGTATTCGTAAAAAGTAATTATGCGCCGCGTGCACGAGTTTCTTAAAATCCAAATCGGATGAATTTTCTGGTGGAGTCTGGTGATTCGAGCGGTTTCGAATCGCAATAGAGAAGCGATAATGGATTTTCATGTGTGGAAAAGGATCATGTATTTACACACTGTGGCACAAAGCGCTTCACGTGGAACGTGAAATACTCGCACGACACAGGCGTGCAATATCGCGTAATTAAAGGAGCGACCGTCGCAAAAATTTTTCAAGCAGATTTCGCTGTGAAAACTTTCCGTTCCAATTCTAGTTTCCCGTTTATATCGCAAGTGCACGCGCTCGCACGTTTCACAGTCGCGCCTTGTAAAAACTGTCGATTCGTGTTGTCTATGTGAACGTACGTGTACGTTCCTCTGGCCGAAATTCCCTATTGACCCCTCGCGTATGGAGAGAAGAACCTATTAACGTATTCCAGCATACCGTCCGTTGGATCGACCGAGCGGAGCCCTTCAAACATCATTTTCTAGCGCGCCAGCACGACGACGAGGGTGAGCACGATGAAACCGCGAAATATTTATAAACTTCGTCTTTCTTCGGTTGAGAGGTCAATGTACACGACTGAGGGCGTCTGTGGGTGAAAGTGTAGATGGAAATGTACACGACGATGGGGATGAGATCGTCGTCGGGAACCTCCTTCGCGTTCATCTTTTTCTACTTAATGTAACCGCATGTAGCTCGATTTTCGAAAAAACGGTATTCTGAACGTTTTCACGAGAAACATTTTTCTTTGGATAATAAAGTAAGACAAGTTCGACAAGAGATACATTCAAATCATTCTAAATATCCAAAATTTCTCAATTTCTTTGAAATATTTGATATCGGTATATTTTAGAAGTATTTCAAAAATATTATCAGTTACATTTTAATTTAAATGTATTACTTCAAAGTGCTTTTTGGTATGAAATATTCAGATATCTCAAGAGATATGTAGAATTATAAAGAAAATCTCTCGTGTACGATATCTTTAGAATATCTTGGCCCCGCTGTGGTAAAAAAAAATTATATATATATATATATACTAGTAGACATGTAGAGGTGAGTGATTATATTGTATATAAGTATTCTAAAAATATATCCTATATATATATTCCGTGCTCTCTTATAATATGCGGGACATAAGATATTGTAATTTTTCCAGCAAGATATTTTGAATGTGCAATCTTGTACTTTCCTTTGGTGGAAGTTAATAATGTGATTCAAAACATTTTATCTCTTTGTCATAGGTGTCTCTCGATTAGTGCAAATTTTATGGTAATCGCAATAATTCATAACATGCAATAATGTATAACACGCAATAATGTATAATATGCAAGATTATTTACCGTGATACGCTTCTCTCTCGTAAAGAAATGTTACAATAAAATTATAACGCTGTTTCAAAAACAAACTTTGACGAATGACAAAAAAGAAACTAATCAACATATCTATTTTAAAGGCATCGGTATAACATGTCGCAAAGAACGAAGGACACTGCATTTGCACCCAGTGGCACATCAATTCGCGGTCTAACTTTATTGCGCGCACATATTCTCCGTGTCGTTACGCTCAGATTTATATGGCCGCGACGTATCCCCGGGGCGAAGTAAATATTCGCTCAAGGAAAGAAATATTGTTCGCAGATTCGATAGATTTAAACCGGCGAAGGGTTTAAAGGTACCTCGCATATGCGATCTAAAAGTTAAGGATCTCGACCTGAGCAAGATGTCGGTAATTTCCCAGCGTAACGAACATATCCCCTCAGCATAACGTTTTATATCACCTTGCTCATATGGTGCCAACGTTTCCCCGAGGTAAAGTAAATTTTAGATGAATTCAAGAGGCAAGGAACATCTCACGTTCGTTCTTTTTCGAGAGAGGAGAATCGCACGCAAAAAATGGCAAAAAACAAATACATTTTTCGTCGAATCGTCGAGGCTTGCCGTGGATCTTGAATTAATGTTTGCATGAAAAAGTCGCTTAAAAATTAGCTTATGTATGTGTGCAACTGTTGGCCATTCACGAGAAATTGCATGGAAAATTGAGTCGTGTGAAGGAGGTCGATATACGCGCAGGCGGTGAGAGTCGCCGCCGTGAAAGTCGTATAAATAATTTTTATGCGACTTCGACTTTTCGAACAGTTCCACTTCCATCGATGTACCGTTTTATCTTGTCGTGTTCCTTCGACATTTCCCCGAGGACATGTAAATTTGTACGAGAAAGAGAGAACGCGTCGTGCCAATAACGCCGAACTGGCGAATAATTGACTTGTACTTGTGTAGGATGAAATCGGGAACTTTGACGATGGAAAAGATAGAGAAGAAAAGGAAGTTCCACGGTTGGTCTGAGAGTTGCAAGCAAGAACAATTGCTAAAGCCGTATCGTCATAATTTCGTTGCATATTCTTTCTGTAGATACATCGTGTTATTTCGCTCTAGTTATGTTTCTGCAACATTTCCCCGGGGTGAAGTAAATTTGAGAAGAAGAGAAAGAAAATATTGTCCGCTTCGTCGGCGAGGCGGCAAAGAAGCAGTTTCGGGCGCACAAAGGGCCCACAAAATAGATCACCCAGTCGTATCTCCAGCAGGATATTGCAAACGTTCCACTTTAAAATCTATACTATGTGTAACCTCGTGCCAATTTTGATCAAAATGCACGAATTATTGTTATTAATCTGCTATTATCTGCCTGACTTTACTGCCCCTCCTCGCTGAACGCCGCGACAAATGATTAATTTCACACGTGTGGCCCATGAATTCAACGAAGTCCGAAATGGGACTAACAAATATTTGCGGATAAGTATATTCCATGAACGAGGTGTTAATTATGCATGCCGGCAAATACCGCTAACGCGTTTAATGGATTTCATTAGTATATCGAAAAACATATGTGTAAACTGTATTTACATACATATGTAAATGCGTGTGTACATTCAACCCAAAATTCAAAACACAAGTCATTGAACTGTGTATAAAAGAATGTGAACAGATGAAACGAATATAAATGAACCTCAATCGTTGAAAAGCTCGGAACCCGTAACACATTTAATCAATTTGTGCGTATAGTATCACGTGATAGTACATTTCTAATCGTCTTGATGTCCGCAGGCCACTGCGAACTCGAGCAGATAAACTTCCTCCACGTGCGCAGGCTAATATGCTCGTTTCAGTTCGCGGAAGCTCCGCTACAAACAATTTGCCTGAAATTGCCGTACGTGCACGATAACCGCTCGGGAAAACGGAAATGGCCCCCTCGAGAATGCGGGTAAGCGTCATCTTCCTCGCGGCTCACGTCTTACAAAAATCCGCCACTCGTGCCGCTTCGTGCACTCCGGGAAACTATGCAGGCGGTCGGTAAACCGTGCCCACCGACTCGCTCTCGAGATGCTTAAATTGCCATTACGTTAGCAAAACGCTCGGGGGACTGCACCGCTTGACTTCGGCAAATTTCGCTGTTAAACTTTATTGAAGATAAAAACATGAAGCGCAAAAACCCGCTTGCACCCGTTAAACCTGCAAATGTATCCAACTTCATTAAACTTATCGCGATTACAATTGAAGATTACAATTGAAATATACTGCAACGTTGCTGAACATTAATAACAGTTGACAATACAAATGCTGTATTTAACTAACAATTTGCAAAATCGCTTTTATTAAACATACTTGATGTTTGAAGAGAAGTTTCATACGCAATATACGATATACGCTTAAGCTTATAGAGTAGGGAATACACACGGTTTGAACACATTTTAGCTACTCCCTTCACAATTCTATATTCTCAACGGGCATAGAAAGTTGTGTACGTGAACTATTATCCTGAAATCGCTGTTAAATCAAGTCTTAAATGCTGACATTCCTTATTAGTCTCTTATTCTTGACGAATCAAACGGAAGAAGAAGCGCCAAGCAACTTTTAAAAAGAACTCCTACTTTTTTTTTATTCTTCAGTGACTTGCAAATTCACGTCTAGCAAATCGCTGCTTGAACGCGATCGTCCTTAGAAATTTATGCAAGTAAAAAAAAACTATATTTTTCTTAAATGACAAAACCAAAAATCAATATCCGAGCAAACTATTAAACAGTAAATAATGAAACTAGCGTTAGATAATGGGAATCTATCAAATTACGTTAACTATTCTCTAATTATGCAGAGCAGCTTTTTTGCAAATTCTTTTTCTATTCATGTATGCAATTACTTGATAGCGAAAGAACTTTATTTAACGATTTATTAATGTTATTATCTTTCAGCAGGTACGTCTATAATTATAAGTCGAAAGGTAACAGTATCTGTATATATCACGCAGGCTTGGTGAACAGTTATTATTACTCCTGAAACAAACAAGCTGCTTGCCTACGCTAAATGTAGAAGAGCTAATTATATCCAGGGTAATGTTATACCTCTACAATTTAAACCTAATAATATTTATGTTGTTACTGCGCATCGGTAAAATTTGGATATTAATAATAATACAATGTTAGTTTGTTAAATATTATGTTTGTTTATGTCCATGTAATCCAAATAAAATATCTATTTAAACATTCTCTGATATATGCCGCTCGACGATTATGTCACTTATTTATAGGATAGAGTTACATACGTCATTATATATATATAAAGTTCACTGAATGCTTTAGCACTTCCGAAATAAAGAATTGAATATTTTTGATCGAGTGCATCGCGCTCAGACATTTGTATGTTATAATTCAGATTTTAATCTGACAGTTTGACATTTACTAAAGATTATAAATGCGTATATTGGATATAAATAATAGCTTATATGATATGTTAAATCAATAAATAAAAATCTGTTTATAATTTTAATTAAAATTATTATGTATATGAATATTTAGACAAAGCGTGCCTGATCAAAAAAATGCCTTGTAATCTTAAATTCCGGAAATGTTTTAATAAATTTCAGGGAAAAGAGAGATTCGAAAATTAACGATGTTTTAATGCAATGTGTTAGTACAATTTTTTTTTTCTACGACAATACTACCTGTCAAAAATATATTAGTTGTTCGTGTGTATAAAACGATATTTTAATTATTTATTTAAATTAACATTTTTCTAAAGTATTTCGCGATTATTATTAAGTATCTTTTTCTTAATTTCCTTTTTATCATTTTCTTCTGGATAAGATATAACTCTTTACATACTTTTATTTTAGAATTTATATACACAATTCAACATTATAATAATTTTGTAAATGATATTCTAATCTGTTATTTAAATAAAAAATAATTAATGTAACAGAATATGTAAATGCATTTTAGCAACTTCCGTATATTTCAATTTCCTATTATAATCCTTCAATTTGCTTAGAAGGTAAAACTCAACATGTTCGTTGTGATCAAAGAGAACTAACAGTCAATAAAAGTTCCACCCGGTTTTCATTTCGCACTGGCGCAATTTTTGTTTGACGAACAAATACACGGAGATCAGCGTGTTTCAATAAAAAAGATTCAACTAAGTAAATCAAAGTTTCCGTTTCCTAAATGCTAGTCTTCCGATTGTTGCTTAAACATATTACATTTATCTTCTATCGATACGTACACTACGACATGAATAATTATCCAGATTAAAGGCTGAGATTAAAGGATTAATTATTCCACCGAGTTCAAATTAACTTGTTAGTAGAGAAAACAATGGAGGAATGTAACCTTGATCATTTGATAATCAAGACGATTAATTGTTCGCGACAAAATGCTTAATTAATCGCGATGGAGTAAAAGAGAATTAAACGCGACGCGGTACTTCGACTCTCCCGCGTTTAAACATCCCCATATCCTGCACCATTAATATTTATAACGGCGTTATCATCAAACTTGATCATCGTTTGTCCATCGAGGGTCTAAATGCGTGGTCGTTGCAAAGAGAAATCCTAAAACAACGTCCACCCCGTAGTTCGCGTCGCCGCCACCACTGGCCGGCAAGCAAGCACAGGCAGGCAGACAGGCCAGGGGTGCAGGAACGAGCGGGGTCGACCCTGCGCGCAGCCTCCCCAGTCCACCCCGAAGATTCAGTCGTCGTGCGGCAGAGGAGGGCCGAGGAGCGCCCGGTCGAAGCGCCGAGGTCCTCTCTCCACTCTCTTCGTCTCCTATCTCCAACACGCGTATCTCTTTTTATCCACCTCGCGTTCTCTCTCTCTCTCTCTCTCTCTGTCTGGACCAGACTGAAAACGACCGGCTCCCTCTATCACGTACATACACTCACACACACGCGCGCGCACACACACACACACTCTCTCTTTCTCTCTCTCTCTCTCACCTCCCCCTTCTCTCTCTTTATCTTCTTCCGCGAGTCGCGAGTGAAAACGAGCCGGGCAGCGCCGCACCGACCTTCACCATTTTGGTACACGCAGCACGCTACGTACGACCGTAAAGCTGTACGTCCTCGCCGATCCTCACACTGACAAAGAGAATCCGCGAGAGGAACTCGCCGGATATTATCGGAATGCGCGCGGAGCGACCGGTCCGCTGCGTGGATTCCGTGACAAAACGACGGCGACGCCGGTTTGGGGGTTGCTAGCCTCCCTCAACTCCGCCTCTCATTCCTGTCACTCTATTCGTTTCTCGCTCGCTCTCTCTCCCTCTTTCTACTACGAAGGGTGGGTGGTGATACGCCGGTGGCAGTGGCAGCAGTAGTGTGTGGATGCTTGTACCGGTGGGTGCTCTCTCTATTGTGGGAGTAGTGGTTCCTAGTGTCGGTGATGGTGCTAGTGGTGGTGGTTTAAATTTCAGCCGCGTGCACGGGTTCACCTACGTGAGCCATTACACGGGTCCTCGGCTTTCTCACCGACTGGGAGGCTATATGAGCGGTCACGGTCCACGGACGCAAATTCTAGCCACCTTCGTCCATCTCCTCTTCTCCCATCGTCCTTATCTCCTCCATGTACCTCCGGTGTGCTGACGCTCAACGTGCTTACTCAGGCTACGTTCTTCGCCCGCTTATCTTGACCGAAATTCGCGGTGTGTGTTCGAGATCCCGTACGTGTCGGTACGGCCGATCGGTAGTACGCAGTGTATGCGCGTGCTTTGTTGAAAGGATGCAACGTATCGCTGCTGCGCTGCCCTTGTCTCATACTGATTTCTGAGGTAACGCAGCAGTCAGGGGGAGGAGAGACGCGATAAAAATATTATCCGCAAATACGTTATCCTCGCAAGTACAACAGGCGGAAAGACGTCGGGATGTATCGCGATAAAAATATTATTCGTCTCGCAAATACGATGAAAATCTCCCCCTCCCCCTCCGTTCACGGCGAGATCGGAGCGAAATAACTGGGGATGGAAAATGTGCTAGTCGAGATAAAACGCTATTTTTCAGGATTATTCAACCATTTAAAAAATATGACGGATATCGATAACAAATATATAATGCGTACTCCTATTTCAAAGAACGTATCATTTTTTTGAAAAATTTTGTAAAAATCATTTTCTTTAATTCAAATTTCAATTAATCGATATTAATTAGTAATCAAAATATTATATTACATATTATATTGATATTAATAATCAAGATATAATGTTTCGAAGTTACGACAGTGAAAATGAGCAACCGCAAGAAAGTCTAGCTTATAGCGTATTCACATTTCGCCATTGTAGGCTATAATTAGTTTCTTACACCTTTTAGGGAAAACACCTTTTTCCTTTCTATTATATTCCCCTCTCCGTCTACGGATGCGAATGAAACCCCGCGTGTGCAAACGCGACCATACATGCGCGGAGTGGTCACGTATATCGCTCCAAAAACGCGTTAGGTACGCACGTGTATGTGTGTTACTATCGGACGAGAGTATCGTATCATTGCGACAGGTCTCTCGACCAGTCGTCGCGACCCTCTTCAACACCGGGTAAAAACAGGAAGTATGGTAAAAACATCATCCGTTCTACCGTGATAGCCTGAAGCCCGTTTAATCGGACTCCAAAGCAGGGTGGGAGTACTGAAAATTACCGAGATGTATCTCTCTCTCCCGATTATTTCATGTGAATCCGCCGCGATTAAGCGGCTTTCTACAAGCCCGATATATGCCCGTGTGTGCATATATATTCTGTGTATGGGTATTATGTACACGTATATGTACGTATATGTACGTCTCCACATTGTGCGAGCAGTGGCATCGTTTCCGTAAATTTCGCCCGACGCCCCCTTCTTCACAGCGACAATTAGACGCGGCAAAACCATTACCGATTCCACGCGCGGCCAACCGTGGGGACAAACGGTGAGAAAAAGAGAAGTGATATCACATAGATATACCTAGGAAACCAGATTCGACAAAACGACGGATCATCCGGAGCGTGTAGCTTTCGAAACAAAAGCGCGCAGTTTGCTACTTCGATGCGTTTCGCAAGAACGAGTTACACGGGTTGTGTTATGGATGAGCGTTCGAAGTCTCGTTCATCGTGACGGCTGGAAATAGGGGTTGCAGTTGGGGGTGGTTTGTTTTGCCCTCGTCCGTTGAATAGGAACAATCGGCTCGCACCGGTGTGCGCTTTTTCCCCGCGATGTAAAGTGTTGCGTCGAGACGATCGACGATGTAGAGGACGAGTTGTACGGAGAAGAAGAGGAGAAGGAGGAGGAGAAGGAAAAGGAGGCAGCAAGAGGACGAAAAATATGGCCCGTGTGCATGTCGAGCGTGTCGACTGCTTTTTTGCTCGTCTTGTTCTGCTTCTTTTTCTTTTTTTTTTTTGTCTCTCTATTTCGTCGTCGTCTGCTACTCGAGGATCGTTGACCGTGTCGAATGTCGGTCACTGTAAATGAGATTCGCAGAGGCCGAGACGTTAGAGAAGTCGTCTCTCGAAGCTGTCTTTCTTCTCCTTCGTATCACTCTCATTTTTTATCTCTTTCTCTTCTCTCTCTCTCTCTCTCTCTCTCTCTCTCTCTCTATATCTCTATCTCTCTTTCTTCTCTCATGAGAAACTCCCGAAGTAAACTAATGGCAGAGCGAGAGGAAGGAGAGTGCCAAGTTGTGGGCTGGCACAGGGTCGTTTAAATGTTTAGATTCGCGGTGTGAAAATCTCTCTTTTACCCCCCCCCCCCCCCCTTACGCGGAAAACTTCTTATCGTAAGAAAGCTAGCGCTCGCACATTTGGAATGCAAGGGGGCTTTCGCACCGTGGAAAAATACCACCTTCCTCCGGACCGTACTGCTCACAAACGCGCACGAGCGCGGGGTTTCAAGTAGTTTTAATTTCAACCACGGTAATTTTCGTGGTTGCGGGTAGTGGCGACACGACGCCTCTCTCACCTCTAACGGGGAATAATTATTTTAGATGACAGCCGACGCGATGTACACGAAATTCGTGCTCGCGTGTGAATTCGCGCACACGCGTGTTTGACTGAAATGGAGCTTCTCTCTTGCTATGATTATATCGACTGGATTATCAAGAATATATATATATATATATATACATTGCTCTGAATTTCGGCCTGCTTGCTGCAATCTCGAAACAGCTGCGGTATTCCAATGCAGCCGACACAGTGAGATTTATTCATCGCGTATCGCCAAGAATATATTTTTTTTTATTTATTATTTGAGACATGTTGCATCTTCAAACAGTTATTTATCGATATTTCCACATATTTTAAAAATTATCTGCGAGTATATTAATTCCGGCGTTATAACTCGCAAATATCTTGGTCGAAAAATATTAGCTTTACGTTTATTGCTTTTTACACTGCCAGGCTCACTGAGATTATGATGCTTTCGAACAATAGCGTCGCGCGGCACGTTGCTGCTTTTTCATCCTGAAAATAATTCTTTGGAAAAACTTCGGCAAGAACTCTCATAAAACCGTCTACAATAGTCTACATATTTACATCACCGAAACAAATATATAACGATAAAATAATCGCTCACTACCAAGAGAGTATTTTTTAGAAAAGTTTTGCTTTCTTATCACATTTCATATTGGTTATGAGAAATTTCACTCAGTAGAGGAGATTTTAGAATAAATATGTACAGAACCAATTTTCCTGATTTTTTCAAACTGCTCGTACCGATCGATAGTCGTCATCAAATTTCAATAGCAATCTATTTTTTTCTAAAATTTTACTTTCTTACGGCAAGGCGAGCCGGATCGAATTCTACTTTGTGGATATTTTAAAAATGCACTTAACTGCAAAAGAGTTAATAAAATTCAGCTATTAAAAGATTATATCGTTTACTTTATATTTAAAGAAAACAACTAACAACTAATAGTATTTTAAAAATAGTCCTTTGTGAGTTATGTATTAATAGAATTAAAAAATCTCACCAATAAATTATCCTCTACCCCCACGCATTTTTGTTGCAGTAAGTAATATTTTTAAAATAAAAATATTTTTCTTTCTTTGCTTGAAAACTCTCGGAAATCCCGCAAGTGCAACGCACCTGCCTCAACGCTTTGACTCGAGTTTTCGCGAGTGCGGGTTTTCTGCAACGCGAGCGTATACGTGCCCGTAAGCTCAAAGCCTGGTGTTAGCGGTACGGAACATCGTATCGCGAGAAATCTACGTACGTAGCGCGACGTTCTGCAGCTGTGCGTCGCTCTTCTTTCAGATTCGAGCGAACCGGTAGCGGTGCGGCACCGGCACGAGAGACCGAAGGGAATACGTGCAACGAGATGCCAGCCTTCGCACCGTTCGCACCGCATTCTGGGAGATACGTTATCCCGCGAGAACGACAACTACGTTCGTGGAAGCACTCGGCGGTTTTACACTTTTCCACTAAATCAGCCGTTAACGTCCCTGCGGATGCACCGCGCACTCCGATCTACGTTTGATAAGCGAGCGCTTCACGTGAAGCGTCTCAATTCGACCATCGTCGTCGTGATTCTTTCGTTGACGTCGAACGCCTCGCGGAGGAGCGAGAGAGCAAGATTCTGCGAGATGCGCGTGACGGGGAAGACGTACGAGCAAGAAATGGATGGGAAAAGTACGTTCGAATCTTAGCCCGCTCTGCCCCGTAAATAGCGTTTTGTAACCCCCGTCACGTGAAATCGATATCCCTTAAGAGCCGGTCCGTGAGGTCGTTCGTCAGACCGGTGTTGCCTGTTTCACCCCCCGTGGAAGTGGGAACTTGTAGGAGAGAGTGCGCGCTAGTCTACGGGGAGTCTGCGGGAGGAGGTGGACAGAAACGGGGTTGGCTGAATAAAAGAAGATGCACCGGAAAAGGCCAACGTTCCTCACCGACATGGGACTGCTAATGTTCTTAGCGGTAACAGCCTCGCTGTTGGGTTACTGCCAAACGGACGAAAAAGGTAAGACACAGAGTCACGACTCGCGACCTCCCTTTGCTTACCGTATCCCTTTCTTTTTTCCCTTATCTCTCTCTCCCACTATCTACCCCCGGGTCCTGCGGGGGCAACGTTTCGAAAGAAATACGGATTTCGCTTTCCGCATCGTCCGCAACTCTCGGACGAGAATGAAGGGACGCGAGAATAGCTCCGTACGCGAGAAAGACCGGCGAAGATTAACTTTTATGGCCGCCGGCATGAGTACTTCCCGCGAATTTACTTATAGCGGGAGCGGTTTAATGGTCGCCATGCACATACATTGCCAAGCGCTTTTAATAGTGCGCGAGACTATGGCCGCGTTGCATTCGGCGCGACGTCCCTTCGTAAACACCCCCGCATGTAAACGATTATATCGACCGTAAGTCTCTTAATCCTTAATCCGCGAATAGCCAGCGGATAGTCGAAATTACCACTTTTCGATACTTCCGATGGTAGAAATTATAAATGGTATAAAATAAATGAAAAATACCTCCAATATAAAATTACAGTAGTGAGGACAGGAAAGCGAGAATCGAAATGATAAATGTACAATTATTTGTAATAATTGCGAATATAAAATCGGAAGATATAAAAAAAAAATCCAATTCACTTTGAATCGATATTCGGAATGGCTTTAAATAATTCGATTCATTTTTCTTTTTTGTTAAAGTTTAAAATTTTTTTATCAAAGTTTAACATTTTCGTTTGCCAGAGTTACCAAGAGGGACCTTTGATTCGCGGAAAAAAATGCGGTTTTGCTAAAGTATTTAAAAATAGATATGTTGTTGAATGTGTAATGTCGAATTATATTCAGTTTGAGTTATTTTTAATCATTTATACAGGTCGCTACTGTTTCTACTTAAAAAAAATGAAATTAAATGATTTAACCCAAGAAAATGTATAAAATTTATTTTTAATTTATTATTTATTAAGTCTATACGTCAATATGGATATTGTTTATTTTAAAGCTAATCACAAAAATGGATTGGTTTACATTTTGACACATACAGAAGTTAAGATGTTATTTAATTGAAAAGAAATTGGGTTCGGACTGTTTTTTTGATATATCTAAGAGTGTAGATAAAGATCTGAAATAATTTTGTTACGTCGTTAAAAATATTATGTAGGTGATCAAAGCTGGCTGTTAAAATGTCAAAACATTTTGCAGTGTTGCTCATTAAGCTTGAGTATCCTACGAAATTATTTTGATGGACCAACAAAATTATTTTTCTATCTAGCTAAATTTTTTAATATTGTAGAAAAAATTATTCTTTCCGTATAGTTTTACATTTCTTATAATTCTGACGTTATTATAAATAATTACACTTACAATTGACTTTGGATCTTCTTTTATTAAGAAGAAATTTAAGCTAATATTGAATTTCTTTTGTAGGTACTAGGATATTACAGTACACTATTAAATTCAATTTTTTACATTTTATAGTCACTTTATGATTAACTCGAATGTACTGTTTCTATGCTCTCCCTGTCGTTATTATCCCAAAGTTTCGTGCATACTATTAAATATTTGCATTATATCCTTCGTTATACCGTAGCGCGAGATATTTTGTACGAGAAATAGTCAGTTATATGCGACTATATGCTGGAGGCTGGGAAATATTATTTTGTAATTTTGCGAAGTAAATCATTAAAATTTTTTCGACATTATTTACATGTACTGCATAAGGCTTATTACAAATAGACTTGTATTCTTGAAAAAGAGATAACAAAATTTAATAAAAGTTAATGAGCGTAAAATAGGATAATGCGTTTTATTAGTTAAAAAGCACAATCCGTTAAAAGTATAATTATATGATAAAAATAGAAAATAAATTTTTTAACATTTTACAATAATATGGAGAAAACTTCATGGAAAAATCGGGCAAGCGGAAAGAATGGAAGTGAACGTTTTCAGACTCGCTAATTAAATTTACCCAATTTGCAATAATCGAACGCGGAAATCACGTTGAAGTAATAACTTGCTACTAAATCATACGCCGTTGCAATACATATCGAAGTACACTTGTGTACGTATTACCGGCGTGTCCGTTATCGTTGTGCAATGCTCGATGGTTTAACATTTCGTCCGAATAAACCGGATAATCGAAACATGTAATCCATGCGTCATTAGTTTTTACAAAACCACTCTTTCCAGCACTATACCTTAGTAAATTGATCTAAATTTAACAAGAGGTCTGATCGCGGTACTCGTGTGCATGGTGCAAGTACAAATAGAAAATTGTTAACGTTTCCATCGAACTCTAAAAAAAAATTTTCCTACCGTGCTGGTAACAATCAATATGTCGTGTCGCGTATTTCCGTACCAATAAAATCTGTATACTCGACATACATACATCCATGCACTCGCCACTCGTGTGTTAATGTATTTTGCAAACTTTTCAAAACTTTTGTCGGCTCCTATTACTTATATATGTTCATAGTTTTCGAAATGATTAAACGAATGGTTTATTTGTATATACGGGATTACACACTAAATTTCGATTAAATAATTCATGCGCGAAATGTAACAGTAAATAACATGTGCCATAGTCAAGAAACATGATCGGCGATATAACGTACATTGTACATTATTCACGACTGATCCAACGTGAAATTAGATTTTTCACCGTATTCCGAAATAAAATGAGTTTGCGATACCTGCTGCTCGCTAATCAGTTTCCCGTTTGTCGGATTAATCTGCGTGGCGCGTGCGAGACGTCGCATCGCACCGCGTTGCGCGTGGCATATCGCACATTTGTTTTTACACATTCCGCTGGTTCCGACTGGATACAATACATATTCTCGCGAAAAATATACGCGTCGAGAGGGGGAGAGAGAGAGAGAGAGAGAGAGAGAGAGAGAGATTCAGGTTGCGTGATCACGTCGCATCAACCATGTATTTTTTGCGCGCCGGTCATGCGGTTTATATCCGCGAAGATACGCTAAAATAGTGTATATTATAATGCAATTAAATATTTTTGCAATAATAAAATAAAGACCAATAAGAGTCTAAGTTATTGTCATTATTGTAAGTACTCAATTATAGTAATTACATAGTGTCGTCAAAATATGAGTAAAGTAAAACATACAGTTTGACCTATTTCAGACTTTTTTAGAACTTTTATTTTTTACGACTTCATGATAAATAATTTCGGACTGCGATTAATTTTCAAGCGCTGAGAGAGAGAGAGAGAGAGAGAGAGAGAGAGAGAGAGACGAAAAATATACGTCTCGTCTACCGTTCACAGTCTTTACCCATAATCATTTTCACTGTATACGCGGATGCAATTGGGTATCGATGAATAATTGAGATTGATTAAAATGATCGCTTCGTAAATTGCTAATTTTTATTTTTGCGTGCGTGCAGCTCTCGATATCCGTTGAAAGAATCATCAGGGAGTAGAATACTCCGGCAGTTTCCATGAAACCTTACGAGGTCGTTTCCATTTGCCAGTCACATTGCGAGATACCGCGGCCACCATCCCGCGTTAATGTACTGTATACTTTTTCTCGAAAGCCGCCGGTCAATTACGCTTGGGTACGAATGTAACGCGAACAATCTGTACGGCTCATAAAGAAAAATACAATTACGAAAACCGCAAAACGCTCGCTTAAAAAATGCTACTTCATAACATGAACTGAGAGAGATTCTATTCTACATATACAATTACTTTGATTTATACTGAATGCAGATCAGTATTGATATATTTAGTGAAATTCAATGCAATATAATCAATGGGAAAACATGGAAAATTCAATCTGAGATATATTCGTGAAATTATGGAAGACCGATGCATTTACTTAGCCTAATAATTAATGGTACAGTACGCGAATGCATTAGCTTACAGCGAATTAGCTATTAGTTACTAGTCGTTTATATCAGGATCTCAAAAAATATCCTCTTCAACGATAACAAGATCTACTTGTTAAAAAATGCGACACGATTTTCATTTCGACTAATCCGTCATCTACGCAAATGTGCAAAATGATATTTCGATGTTACGCCAGAGATAAACTTTTTGTAAAATAACTACGTAATACACTATACGTACGAGTCAGCAAGTTTCAATTTATTATTTAATTTTTTAGTATAAAATAAATTCCTCTTTGTGACCGAAATTCATGGAACACCGCTAACGGATGTATTCGCATGATTAACTCGATCTCTTTTACGTAACAATCCTGCTATTTTGTACTGCAAAAGCGGATCTCGATTTTTAGTAATTCTATAAAACAAATAACCCATCGAATAACAATCGAATCCGTATTTTCGATTCATATATATAGCCGCCGAGAATCGTAATTACCGTAGCGAACCGTATGGATTGATATATATCGGGTGTACGATTTGAATAACAATCTACATATGGACAGTTGTCAAACATATATGTCAAATATATTGCAATATATTTGAGATTAGATATATATGTAAAATATGTGCAGTGATCTTAAAATGTGAAATTTTTAGATATACAAGAGCAAATATTTATCATTTATTATAAGGACTAGAATATCTTCCGATTTATTTGTATTCTGTAAGTTTTTTCTTTATCTTAATTATAATTCTCTCTTTATCTGAATTAAAATTAATAATTATAAAATTCAATTATGTTAATTTTATAAAATTTAATTTAATTTATAAAATACACATTTTAAAATTGGCAACTGTTTAAACATATTGACTATTTAAAATTAAATAAAATTTATTTGAGCTTAAAACTCTTTTTAAATGTAATTTTCTTTTATATAATTCGATTTTGAAGCTCTTATTATTATACAGATTAACAATTTTACAAATATTAATTTGTCTATGGGCGAGAAACGCTTGGGGCTTTGAATCGTTGCTTGATGGGTCATGCGAGAGAGTTGACGAGCATCAACACTTCTACGTCGGGCCATCCCTTTGAACGTACGCAAATATTGCGATTCGTGGATGACGCGAATTGAGTAAGCCGCGGTGCAATGAACTGCAAAACTCTGAGGGCAATACCTAGGATCGATTTGCGGTCGACGTTAATGTTTCTATGCACCGGTTAACCATGAAGGAGATGGTTGGGAGGAGAGAGAGAGAGAGAGAGAGAGAGAGAGAGAGAGAGAGAGAGAGAGAGA
>NW_017305705.1:272004-289686 GCF_001594115.1 Trachymyrmex septentrionalis
GATTCTTCGTACTTAATGGTCCGTGCAGTTATTCCACGTACTTGAACGCGTTTTTAGATCATTTACGGGGGTGGGAAATAAACCCCTGGCAACTTCGCTCATTCCTTTATATGTTGTCTATAGACGACGCGCGCCGCGAGATACGGGATTTTCTCATTGCTCGTTTGAAGCGATTGAAGCTGGTCATTCATCGGCTCAATCGAAGCATCGACGCGCTTCTTTTATGCTCGTGCTCGTTTTAGAAACGTGCTTTCACTAATCGAGAATATTTTACAACCGTAATAGCCTGAATAGGAGATCCACGAGAACTTTGCGGACTTAACCGTAGATCCTCTATTTATCACTTTTTATTTAGTCCGCAAAAGCGATATTTGTACTGCTGTAAAACGATGCCTAAGTCCGTAGAAACACCCGGGGGACTCGGAGAACTTTGACGATCCATTCATCAACCTGCCGCCAGGTCCACTTCTACCGCTTTTGTTAATGAAGTAGCTCGAGTGAGTACTCGCTATAATAGACTTTGAAAATTTAGAATCCGGGGATAAATTTCTAAATATTGCGATTAATTATTGTCATGCGCGTCTCTACAATCTTTCTGAGCTTTTATAGATCGTCAGAACCCCATCCATTTTCATTCACTATCTGATTACTAAACATGTCAATCTAAAGTGACACTTTTCATCTCCTGCCCCCGTGGTTTAAACATACCAATAAATATGAAAAAAGGCTTTGAACTAACCAAGAGCATCATTTATTTGGAAGATCGTTCTTTTGTTTCGACACGATGACTGTTTTGACATATGTGAACGACAGTTGATATGAATGCAGGAAAACGATTTCACGCGGAAATAAAACTTTTATTACATCTATTAATGTCGTGAAAAAATTTACTTTCGTGTATATTACTCACGTTCTGAATGATCATCGATTACAAAAATTTATGGAAATGAAAGAATTTTCCAAGTGACGGAAATAAAATTGATTTCAAAGTTATGGAAATCGGTAGAGCAATTAAAGTTTAAGTCGATTTCGTGCATTTGTACTTTTTAGTACTCTTGACATGAACTTATTATAACCGTCATACACCATTAAGATATTAAAGAAGCAACAGTAAACCAAATCCGTTGAGTTAAATATTATTTTGTTATTTTCAACTTCCATGTGTATTAAAATCATTTCATTTCTGTGGTTAGTTTTAAAGTAAATAACATTTATGTATTATGAACGTGCGCACTTAGTAAACTATATAAATAATAAACTAGATTTTAATCTAATTTGATATATTTTCTCGAGTTAAATTGATTAACTCCATTGTTTAAATTATAATTATAATTAACGACATATTGAGAAGCAACAGTAGCGATCTATAAAAATGATTAAAAATAACCCAAGCTGGATATTCATAATTTGACATTATGAATTTAATAGTGTACATCTAATACATATGCTTCGACTTTTTAATAACACTTTCTTACTGTCACGGAATGAAACATAGTTGAAAAATTAATATTTGTCTTTAAAAAATAAGTAAATGTAGTTAGAAGACTACCTCGCACAAGATTTGTAAAATCGTACCAGGTTGTTGTTTATCTTCGTTTATAGTTGTTGCAGTTTATTTACTTATTTACCGCTGCTTACGGCGCGATACGATAAATATATGAAATTTCCTGAAGAAAGCCACTTCAGCTCGCAATTCAAAAGTTATCGGAGAAACAGATGAACGAAATAAAACTTCCCGAGTGACACTTAATTTCTCTTCCTCAGCACTGAAGAAAAATGAGGTCTTGCGCGCCGACTGCAACGTATTCACCTCGCTTCTTGTTTTATGTAGAAATAGGAGCATTCGCGATGCTCAACGGTCATAATTTTTTCATAAACTCATATTTTAATTACTACTATATTAATGAGTGAAATGTAAATCAACCGTAATAACGACTACCTTCATCGCTTACGAGAAAGCCGTACAATTTCCAAGACCGGTCTGGGATTGTCGAGGAAGAGAGGGTAAAAGAAAGAAACGTTTACAACATTACGTAAATTAAAATGAAGGATTGCGCAACGTTAATAGCGCATCTATTCCTATCTTTCTTTCCGCCTCCAACTTCTCTTTCTCGCTTACCAACAAAACCGTCCGCTGTATAATAACGCGCATCATCGGTCTTCCACTTTGTACAAGTTAAACGCATTAAATTTGTTAAACTTACAGTGTCGTTTTACGGGGCGAGCTACATCCATCTTCCGGTTCAAGAGGCCAAGGGTGCTACTGACATCAGTTTCCGGTTTCGAACTCATCTCGCCGATGCTATGCTGCTATTGGCTGCTGGCAAGACGGATTACTGCCTGATCAAACTCGAAGCTGGCAGATTGAAGGTTCGTTTGCCTCTGGCGCTCACTTCTATTAATAGGCTTTCTGTTTGGTGCCGGTCGTCTTGTCGTTGTTAACGGGCCGCACGTGCTACGATACGCCTGTCAGGCTTCTCTTTTCTCCCTTGTCCTTGCGGAGAAATTAGACGCGTCGTGACAAGCTAAAAAAAAAAAAGATGGAGTCTCACGTTAAAATATTCCCCCGCGAGGCATCTAGAAAAGAGGAGAATTCACCGCGCAGATGTAACATTTGCGCGCGTGTCCGCGGTTCTTATTACTCGAGAATCTTATTTCTTCTCTCGCGAAAGAGATGGCACGATTCCAACGACATGGCGAAGGACATTGCATCTAGGAAAAGATCCTAATCATTACAACGATGTGGCGAATTTTGCGGTTTTGACGCATGCGATATCGCGCAAATAAGAATACAATCTTAATTCTTAATCCGTAATATTATTTCTGAATATTTATTTACATTTAACTTTGTAAGTTTTAATATGCCGTTTTTTTCATTTAATATCGCGAAATATTCGCACACACAATTTCCGTGAGAAGAACATAAACTAATATTTAGCCAACATGCCCGTATCTTTTTCTTTTAACTAACACCGCAATTCCTTAAATTACTATAATTCCTTGCAAGATAGAAATATTAAGAAGAAAGCATTTATATTATTATTAAGAGGAAAATAGAAGAAAGGTAGAAGAAGAGGTTCTAGGCTAAAGGACAAGGAAAATGAAGGGATAAAACGAAAGGCGGTGATCTGTGAGATCACTACATATCAGTTAAGGGTTAATAAAAGAAGGCAGCGATAATGTTAAGCGCGATTAAGGGTGAGATAAGAGTTAAGAATAGGATAATATACTTTTATATCACACACTGAAATCGATAATGCTACAAAACGGTATTTCTTCATCCAAAATTTAAATCTACCCTACTTATCGGCAAACTATATTTCTGAATTATTTAAAAATAAACGGAGAAGAATAATTTTTGATTAAGTAAGCTAATTATAGAACTGAGATAATATCGATAGGATATGCAATAACGCTACTTGTTTTTCTCATGCTGATACCGAGTCCGAGTCTCACAATACCTTATTCCGATATAAATACCTTACATATGTGTATATGTAGAAACCTTATGTACAAAGGACCAAACACATGTATCACAGAGAAAGGATCCAATAAATTGATTCGCCACGGGCGAGATACAACCAAACTAGCCGCCAAATTCAATCGCATGTAGATTTCGATATCGCGGAATATCGCATTTCAGCCGGTGGCAATTGCGCCTCGAATCGCGAAGAGTTAACCCGCTGCCACTATCGTATCTACAACCAGTCAACAAGTCGATAGTGGCGAAGAAATGTTTTACGACAAGTTCGTACGCGTTTTTGTCTTCGGTGTCATAAAAGATTTTACGGTGGTTGACAAGCATTTCAACGAAATGCCCTTGTTACTTCGTTAAAGAATCGACTTCCTTTTAATGGCATTGATAACGTACGTAGCGCGCATCAACATCGATGTCGTGGGCCCACTCTGCAAACACAGTCCGACAATAACCGAGAGTAAAACCACATAATGTCTTTTCCATTGATGTTTCGCGAAATAAAATTGCGGTGATACTGTGCGGAGGTATAGAGTCGATTCTTTTTTTTACACCAGATTTTATTACGCGCCGATAAAGCGCGACGATGTTTCGGCTCGAGGCTGGAATGTTGCCCGCCGCGTTCGTTTTTACGCATCGGTCAAAATTTCACACGATCGGTCAAAACTGCAGTCTACTGCGAGACGAAGTCACTCAGTCGAATTTTACGCAATAATGAACCTCGCGATAGAAATGATAGAACGAGTTTTTTTTTTTCACCTCGATAAAAAAGATCGCGCGCAAAAGTTACCCACAAGCGCAGCAATGGTATCCTCCCTCTCGTTTCCCTAGAGATGAACAGGTGCCATTAAAAATTACTTCTGAAGAAATAATTCATCCCCGTTGAAAGCGCGAGTCCCACGTTGATTTACGTGCAATTATTAAACGTACGGTATACGCAATGCATACGAAATGAATGGATGAGATTCACTCTCTCGCGTTCGACCAAAAAAAAAAAAAAATCCCATTCCCGAAGCTACAAAATAAAATATTGAAGCAACTTATTATCTCTTCAACGTGATCCTTCGAGGACACCTATACATTTTCGCATTGCTGGATTACAGGCGTGAAAATACGTCGAATACGTTTCGCATTATAACAAAATTCCAATTTCATGTCTATTCGTTAGCGTCAGAAATTGAAATTCCGATTGAATACACGCGGAATACGAATTTTCGTGATCGATATCTATATATATATATTATATGTATATATATATATATGTGTGTGTGTGTGTTATTATGATGAGCAAGAGCCAAGATTGCCAGTGGTAGAGATGAACATGGCTGCCCATATATACAAAACATGTACGTAACTGAGTAGTACAGCGGCGCGCCTATAAACAAGTTTCACGAGCCATAATGAGAAGAAGACTGACGGCGATAGAGCCCGCGTAGTAGCCATCCTGTCTCTTGATAATAACCGCTGATGAGAGCCGGGCGTTGCTTCTAATTACGTACAAAGAACGTTGCGCTGAAACGAAGTTACAACTTCGCCGCAGATTATTAATTTTCCAACGATTAATATTCTCGTGCATACTCTCATATTTTACATGACTCATTATCGCTCTCTTCCCCACCCTTTCAAATGAAACGTGCCCGGCACCCTAAACTCTCGTGAACCGGCGCTCGCAATGAGAAGTACCTACGAGCGTGCACGCGCGGGAACGAATATTATTTTGTTGAAGAGAGTAATTAGAATAATCGGTTTCCGCTGCCGCGCTACGATTATTCCAAAGTGTCCTACACGGTTTATTTATTTCAATCACGAAATTTGTATCAATTTTCATCGATACTTTTATTCCTTTTACACACTCCTCTCTCTCTCTTTCTCTCTCAGTTAAGAACTTTGTCTCAACCTTGAGATAGAATGGCGTAATACATCTCCCAACTCCCAATGCATTATGTATTAGACAGTATTAAAATATTCTCTACTTTGAGTGCATTAGCCGCGTGGAGGTGCGGTATCCTGATTACGTGCATGAATCCCGGCATGAAAATCGCGCGAATCTAATTTCGTGAAGGGTTAAGACCGTGCAGCGCAAAGAAGCTGCTCGCCGTCAGAGCTTAATTAAATTTGTTAAGATGATCGTTAAGAAGGATGAAGACAGGATAAACGGCTGGGCAAAAAGTGCAACGGCGGATCTAGGTTCTCGTGTGCCTCCTTGATGGAGGAGTCTCGACCGACGAGACGCCTTCGGAGGCTTAAAAGCCCTTCTATCCGGGGCGATAATCCAATAATTTAGAATCTAATTGCGGCGATATGTCACGGTATCGCTTGCTTTCGCGTGGCTGGCGAGATGAAATCTACATTTTCAGTGCAGTATTCCAAATTTGAAAAGCTTTTCCTTTTTCTCGTGTAAAATTATTAATTAGATTTATTTTCATATTCTTGTGATTATTTTGCTTTAGCTCACTTATGTGTCAGTTTTTTGATTTCTTTCTCTTTACGATTACTGTATAAAATTTAAAAATATTCAATTATGAATACAAAAGATAGAGGATCCTCGTTAGAATAAAATGTATTTAATAAACTGAGAGCACCGAAAGCGTCTTAATGAGTCTGAAATATTAAGAATTTGATAGTAGCTACTTAATATAATGGGCCATAATGCCTCGTAATTAGAGAAGAAGTCGTACTGTATCTTTTCTCTTCGTTAAGAGAACCGTAATCCTAGTATTTAATTATGAAACATCGTTAATAGCAATGCGCGACATTTTTCCCGACCCAAATAAATATCTCCTCGGTGTTACACGTGCAGTTAAAAAGTAACGAGGAAACGCGCCTATCTTAGCAAATAAACGGAAAACGAGCATTTCGTTTCCACCAACGAGTGTACATCTCAATTGCGAAGTGGTCATTAATATTGAATCTCTCGGTAATCCAGTGAATTGAATTTAATTATTCTAGCCTATCGCAATATTTCAGTGCATCGCGACATTTATCGGTGATTGACGGGAAAGGAAAATTCTCTGTGACACATCGCGGTGATAAACGGTTCATTAATTGAACACTCTTACGCCCCAGGATACATTTCTTCCGCTATTATTTTGTAATCATCGCAATCTAGATTCGCGGTAAATTCGGATACAGGTATATCGATAACTCGACCGCAACCGGATTATCCGACGATTCGACCACACCGGAATGCCTCAGTGGCTTCTGATATTGTTCACTTTCCAATCGTCGATGCATTCATAGTACGACTACCCTCTTCGGTGACTGTGTGCGTGTGTGTGCGTGTGTATATGTGTGTACAAAGGCGCGTTTACATTCTGCAAAGTGTCTCGTCTCGCGTGCTTATACATATTAATGGGTCCTGCATAGTCATCCGGCATTGCTCCGACTACTATACGTCGGCTATGCTCGCAACTCGCAAAAGCTCGCGCCTTTATTACCGAATCGATCATAAAACCGACGACGTGCACTACTGTGCCAGCCGAAAGAGTTGACCGCGGCTTGAACGCGACGTTGTGCCGCCACTGCGACTTTTAGTCTCGGACGATCGACTTTTCATTAAGAGGAGAACCTCAGCAGACTTTTCTCGGGCGATCTCTTACATAGGATCAACGAAGACTGCTCGAAGAATACCATGGCGACGTCGTAGCGGAATGCTATAAGTCTCGAACGCTCGATCCGGGTCGCGATTAAAGTCTCTTTATCAGGACCCTGCTACTTCACCTCTGACTAAAGCGCGTCGTGTACTATCCGGTAACTCGATAATGCATTACACCGCGTTGAAACATAAGGCGTGCTTAAGCGGAGCTATAGAAAATATCTCGAGAAAGGCATTTATCTACACCATGTATACTTATCCTATACATACATCCATATATACTTTCCTCTTATCGTTCTATACATTCTTGAAAAAAAGTTAAATTAAATATTGCAAATATTTTCAATTCTGTATCTTTTTCTTTTAGACATAAATAATTTGTAATATTTAAATTTTTCCTCAACGAAATATTTGATACAATGATAACGATAAATTAATAAAAAGTTAAAGAAGACGGTGCACGTACGTACAGCCACATAATTTATCATAAATTAATTTCATGTTTTTTTGAAATTTTATACATTTCAATTCCATATCGAATTCCATATAAATATCTTAGATGATATTCATCTGACTATAAGAAAATTTATTATCAAACATGCTGCGATCCATGACTATTTGAGAATCTACGAGCGACAACGTAGCAGGCAGCGGTTGATTTAGGTGACTTCCGCAAATCTAAATATGCACAGGGAGTTTGGAATTTATACCCCAGCGGATATATTGTAAATCTACAACGCGTAACTAGGAATCCCCGGTGGCGCGATTACAAAGTAGCAGTAACCATTGCCGCACGATGTGTTTTAAGGGAATAACGATATACATGTCTCTGCCTCACATATGCGATTCTTATGTATAATATACCTGAATAGTAAAATAATCCAGTGATCATCTAAATCGCGACCGTACATTTCCTTCATTACGAAGACTGGTAAATATCAGGACGCTGGCTGGAGAAGCTATCGGAGAGATTCGACATTTATTTTCTGCACGAGACCGAAAGCCGTTTTCACTGTCTGTCTAGCTGTCTGCCTTCTTCATTCTCTTGGTGTGCAAACTCATTGTGCGAGTGCCTCAAGTGCAGACGGAATACACGAAACCTCGAGCTGTCGGATTCCTGTCAGCTCACGCTGTCGGAGAATTTGCAGGGCATGACTGGCGCCGGGAAACCTCGTACGCTGAGCTTGGTACACCTACTTTGGCAACCCAGACTTTTTTATATATTTATATCTATTCCTCGAAAACGTGAAGAATTGAATACTTCCACTGAAACTTCAATTCAATCCTCCCGAATTAATATTCTTTAACAAGATAAGATTAAATTCTCGCGTTGAATCGTCTTTTGCGACAATATTAATATAAAAACGGCACCGTTTTTTTTATTTCGAAAGTAAGATTATAACTTGCATTTTGAGATGTTTTTTTTTTTTTTTACCGCTTATAGATTTTTATCAGATTTTAGCCTATTTTTTCGTCCTCAGTGTGATGTAATTATTTCACAGTAAGTGCAAAACTTTTTGATCACACCGTTGAGACCGCAAAGAAGATAAGCTACCTCACAACGTTATGACCGAGGACGCTTCTAGCGGCTTTTGTATGCAGCCGTCGGTTACTTCGTTCATTAAATCTCCTAAAAGTATACGCGCATCTCTCCCTCTCTCGCTATTCACCGGTGAAAACTCTTTACGTTTCCATAATAATATTTTTTTTTACGCGCTACATGGTATTCGTTGGCTAATGCGGAAGGGCATAAAGCGCACCGAGTCTACGGCCGGAAACCGAAGCTCTATTTTGAGGAGGAACAAGCGGTCTCGAAAAAAAGACCGAGAAAAAAAAAACTAGAATGCATTTGTACCCCGCGTACGTATAAAACCCATTTGCGGTAGCGGTGCGTTCACAATAACTCCGGTAAAAATGAGACTGACTTTTACGAGTGGCGCTCCTACTGCTTTTTGTCGCAGGTTCACATTAATCTAGGCGCGGGTGAGAATGAGATGGCGAGTGCTCGAGGATTGACTCTGAACGACCTCAGCTGGCACGAGGTCAATTTGACAAGACGCGAGGCCAACATCAGCCTGCAGATCGACGTGATACACACAACGAGATCTCAACTACCGGGTCGCTTTTTCGAGCTGAACATACACTACGGCGTTTTCATCGGCGGACAGGGCGACTTCAACGAGCTATTTCTAGGTAAGAGGGTAAGGCAAGTAAGGAAAAGGGAGGCAAGCTTCGAGTTTTATCCGGATAAATTGTCTCGCCACGTGACTGAACTAGATTCGATACACAGTACGCCGACAAACACTATATCCATCGACGTTGTATTCGCGCCGCGGTCACGACTACCTCTCTTTTCTTTCGCTTCGTTTCGTTAAATGGTCGGCAATCCAGTCCAACTGTAGCGAAGACAATGGAGAGATTAAGTAATCAAGCCTAAGAGCCTCGCTTAATAAATAATTAACGTCGCGTTCGCACTCGATTATATCGTTTTTCGTTAGAGACTTTGGTGACACACGATTTTCAGCATATTGCACTATATCGTATGTCCGTGAGAAATATTGATAAAATAAAAAAAATATGCAAGTGTAAATAAATTTATAACAAAAATATTATATAGAATTTTTCTGGCTGTTATTGTTACTGTTGCATATGAACTATTGTATTGAAATTGAGATGAGACGATACAAAAAAATATAATTTTAAACAATTTTTCAATTTTATTTTCGTTTATTGAATTTTTTTTTTAAATTGATTAAAAATGAGAATCTTTTTAATATTTTACTTTTACCATATTCCAGAAAATAAACTCAATAAAATTACAATTACGACAGTGATAAATTACAGTAAAATTTTAATTTTGCAAACAGTCTGTATGGGAGAATATAAAATTACTAAATTAACAATTATTTGTTTGGCTAAAGTAATCTGCAGTGTGAAATGAATTTTATTAAATAATAAATTATTAAAAGCATTAAAAATATTACGACAGTTACATATTGCACAATATTTTCCATTTGATGAAATGAGACTCAATCAAATTGCCAATATAAGAAAAATAAAATTAATAAGTTGCATTAACTTATTAATAAACAAGTTAAATAATAAATAAGTTAAAAATGATTAACCAATAAGTTTCTAAAGAATATCGTTATAATCATGATTATAATTAAGTTAAATGACTTAAATACTAAGTATAAGCATATTCAAACTTATAACGGTCAAAGCTAGATCTTCTCAATACTTAAATAATTCACAGTAAATTATCTAAATCCTATATATGCACACACACACACATACACACACGCACGCACACACGCACGCACGCACGCACGCACGCACACACACATATATATAAGATATAGATAATTCACTGTGAATTATTTAGGCATTGAGAAGATCTAGCTTTGACCGTTATAGACTTGAATATGCTTATATGTACTTAGTATTTAATTTCATATCAGTCTTAATAAAAATCTTATTAAGTTAAATGACTTATGCGCGGATATACTTTTACTCCGATAATTCAAAGCAGCATTAATTAAATATTAAATATTTTACACAATGTCCTATAATCATTAATATGTAATATTTCAATAACGGGAATGTTCTGGGGATTAATTAGAATCAATAATTCCAATACACAAATATTGAAATTATAATATTTTTCGAATTATAAATAATCAAAATTCATTAATATAATCGTAACAATTTATCGGCTTAAGTCCTATATACATCAGTCTATCTTTTATTGTTAATTTTTATATATCGAATTATATTGATTTCATATTACTACACTGATTTTATTACATTTTGATTTCTTATATACCTCACTATTTTAAGTATATATAAAGTCAAATTTTCAATAAATATAGAGAGAGGTAAAAAATATTTGAATAAAATTATTATATATTATTATGTCTTTTTATTAACCTATTTTAAAGAGTGGAGATCTGTTCTTAAAATCTTAGAGCTTTTTCTGAGTAATATTTGTTATAATTCATTTTTTTTTTCATTGTATTTCTTGCCCTAAAATATGATAATTGTTTCAGTGCCGCTATAATGATTTTTTCATTCTATAAAGGTTAAACAAATTATAATAATTGGAATGTATAGGTAATTGTGAAAAGCATTTCCTATTTTTCTTTTATTCATACTTGTGCATATTGAAAACATTTATTGCTTTTTTCGCAGCAGCGCATATAATATTTAGTTCTGGAAAGAGATATATGTATATACAAGAGAGGCAGAATTCAAATCCTAATAAAAATATATCTGAAAATGGGAAAAAAAAGAAATAAAATAAACCTATATATATATAACAATTTTTCTTTGACAACTGTCGTGTTCTATAAAGATTAATTTATTTTTATTTTATATAAATACACATATAATATATGTATATCTACATGATATATAAATAACTATTGTCTTCGGTCTTCATTGTCCATGAGATATGAACATCATGAAGTAACGTAAACGGTTATTATAAAAACGTCAACGTTCGACTTGCTATATAATTTTACTTTTTATTACTTTTCCTTTTTTTCTTCTTATTCATTATTTATCTAAACAATAAATTCTGAAATTTTAACAATACATTTGATACTTTACGATATTTCAGAACTTATTGTTATTAATATATGATCCTCTTGTTCTCTAGATCTCCTAAAAAGTTTTAACTAAATACAGAATGCTTGGTGCAAAAAAGCTCTTCTTTTGTTAAAATTGTTATGGTTTATCAAACTTATTTTATTCACAAAATATTTTCCATCTTTTTTTATTTATATTTTCGAAATTGATTAGGTTATATATTTTCACCAATTAGATTTTATATGTTTCTCGCAATTAGTTTTTTTTTATTATGTTAATAAGTCAAAATATCTATATAATAAATTGATATAAACTCTTTGAGTTTTTTTTATATGTATAAGTACATTCTGTTGTGCATAATATATCAATAATGATCGTATTTCCAAAGTTAAAATAATTATTAAGACAATCTGTTAGAACCTATCCAATTTAAGGTAATGGAAATATTACATTTACCTGTGTATATTTATGTGTTATGTCTATTTATAATATGTTTATCATCTCTGATACAATGTTTACAAATTTATTACCTCATATTAAAAATTCAAAAAATGATTTGTCACTCATCGACATAATGCTCAGCAGCGGAATTTTACGTTACGGTGCAAACTACGTTAAACTGTAAAATACAAAATATCCAAATTATAATAGCGACCAAAATAATTAATATTTCAAAAAACAATTATCGCGCGCATAAAATAATTATAAATGACTCATTTTCAAAATAACAAACAGCAAATAATAAATGACTTACCCTGTTTGCTGCACCGTCATCCGTGTTTCTCCAGGCCTCTCTCCTCCTCCCTCTTCTCCTCCTCTTCTTTCTCCATCTCTTCCTCCTCCTCAATCCTCTTCTCCTGCTTCTCCTCTCAAATTCCTTTTTATTTTTTTACTCACGAAAATATGCATCGATTATTAATTTCACGCGCACTGATCACCAGAAATCATCGGGCGAAAATTTACACGGCACTCTCGATACGCGGATTGATAATCGGCATAATGTGTTCGCGGGAAGTAATCGTGTTCAATACCTCTTGTCGCGATCACATTTCGAGGGATAATACAACACACAGTGCAATTTATACGCTGCCTGCTCGATTCGAATCCCGAAAGTGTAGCAAGGTCGCTTTATATATCCAATAACTAAACGTCACAAAAAAACAAGTTACAAACATCTCATACCTCTGCCAATTAATTACCTCTTGGCAATATTTAACGCTAAATATATTTAATTCTCTTTTACTTTTAAAGAATTAATAATTGTCAATAAATGTTTATAATATGGCTTTTCACATTACATTTGAATATAACTCAGATCTTTTATTGCTGCGATAAACAAATAGCTGCATGAAACTTCTGCTACAATAAACACTCGATTATTCGATATCTTATAAATCGTTAATCGTGGATGCGAACCATTTGCTAATTTAAATATTTATAAGATATAACTGTGATTCGAGAGCAAATAATGCAACAGCATACGGAGCTGCTCGCAATCATTACTTGTTAGCTAACTATCGTCGTGCGAATGGCTACGTTCAGCAGAAAAAGCAGCTTTGCAACTGTTATAAAATTCTTTAATAAAATTGGTAACATTTAGGTCAAGTAAGGAACTAAGGCAAGACCAATCATATTAAAGAATTTTACAACAGTTGGAAAGCTGCTTTTTCTGCTGAGCGCAGCAAATATTAGGCGCGGCGGGCGTCATCGCGTAAACACTACGCCCTGTACCAATGTTGCTATGAAATTTGTTTATCAAGTAATTATTTTTTTTTCATATTTTAAATTAATTAATATTATGAAACGACATATATATACTATAAATACGTTCGCAGTTCTTCATTATTTGAGCCATTCAATTCAGTAAATCACATACTCTCTGCGGTCGCGATATGGAAATGGCGGGCAAATTACATTTAAATTGAGAGATTTAAAGTGAGAGTCGAAACACGAGACGTATTCCTATCTCATCATTTAACAAAACTTTATAGAGGAACGATCCATTGTTTGCAAATATCTCGATAATGATTTATAATTCTTCTCTCCCATTGCTTCGATTCCTTTTCGTTCACGAATTTTTTATTGCAAATGTTAATTAACAGTCTAGTTCGATAGCTACTTATTATAAGGAACGATCACGTACTTTTAATGAATCTCGATCGCGTTTCGAGGCGTTATGTGACGATACACAGAGCCACTTGCTTTGCTATCTGTTCCCTCGAGCATTGCCGCGTGAATGATAACATGCGACTTTACACATAACAACGTGCTGTCTGCCCTCAAAACAAATACGATGATTGTATCAGTCAATTTGTCGCTCTAAAACATTTCATGTAACGATAACATATGTGAATAGATTGTTCTATAATGTTTTGCAAGTTATAATTTTGATAACCCATTATCGCACGTTATTTCCTATGTATATAATTTTCTATGAATTTAAAGAATAAAATTTTTTGCTTTTCGAAAACGTATTCGTGGAAATTAATATATTATTATCACATTTTTCACATTTTCATGTTTCAAGAGATATAAAATTTCGTGATTTTAATATATAAATAATTCACGAATCATGATTTTAATAAATAAAGGAAATTAAATTGGATTAAATATCTTTTTTCCTTTGATATATTATTATAAAAAAACGTTTTAATTTTCATGGAACAAAAAATAATAATTAATTTTTCTAATTTTTCTATCATAAAATAAAGATAAATCTCATTTGTAATACATACAGTATGAAATTTAATAATTTGTTTATTTGAAGCAATTTATTACAATTATTCAAATTTTCATTAAAAAGCATTAAATAATCATGTAGTAATTACATTTATAATTCATAATCAATTTGTGTATATCAGCTGATTGCCATATTTATTTATCAATGTATATTAGAAATTATATGAGAAAAAAAGAATAAAATCAGCTGAGCATAACAAAAATTAGTCTTTACATTGTAAAAATCAATAATAGATATTAAATCGATGTATGTGTAAATGCAATTGTATAAATTAACATTTTTTATTGTAATATTAAGATTGTCAACTCTAATTAGTATCGAGAATATTATTAAGACATAATATGATTGTTATTGTATATAATTATAGTATATTTTTTTCTTTATATAATAATTTAATAAGTTTAGTAATTTAATAAACACTGATAAAAAAATGAAGAAACAATTATCGATACTTGTGTGCTTTATGTAAAATAAATAACGCAATTTAATAATTCGGAGCATGGATTCCGTGCATTATTCATATAATATTATTAATTTCCGTTTCACGATTAATTTATTAAATTAACAGAAACGATATATAATTATTAAAATCTGGGGTATGTATATTGTGCGAATATCGTGTATATATTTTGTATATGTCAAAATATTGAAAATACACTTATATACAGAAAATGATGCGTACTGTATTACGAAATAAGATTAATATGATCATGAAATATCTTGATGAATTGTTTCCCGGAATTGTATGTATACTCAAGTCCACTTACGGACAACGAAATTACAACGAGAACTATGTCAACCTACATAGAACGACGACATTGTCGAGACAATGTTGTTTCGGCAGGTATGATTTCTGTAATGACAATTCCACGAGATAGAATGAAGATACAGTGGAAATAAAAGAAGATTAAACGTCGTATGTTTCGTTATGTTGTATAGCTCCTTAAAAGTTTTGGAGCATAAAAAGTCAAGAGAGAAGAATCTAATACCTTTAAGGAAAAATTACGTTTCAAAAATAAAATATTTTTAAAATAATTAAGATAATAATGTTCGAAAATTTGAAAATATTTCAATATTTGTTTCAATTTTTATTTCATATTTTATAAAAATCTGTGACATTCCGTAATGGCGTAATATATCATATATGAAAGAAATGTTTAACTTTAAATGGCAGTTTTTAAGGCAGAAATGTGATATATTTTATATACATTTTCTAGAAAATTAAAAAACTTCTTGTGGACTTTTCCTTCGGAATTATAGTAGTTATTGGTGTTCTCTTCAGAGCAATCATATTAATGGAAAGTTGACGAACTGCAGAGGAAATATGAAATTCAGTATAAAACATCATTAATAAACAGGTGCAAAAATAAAAAACAAATTATGTTTGTTTGTACAAGAACTGCAAATCAATATTAATTAAAAAAAACAGAATGTTTGAGTAACAGGAAAATTACGAATAATTTTAATTGCGACTATTTCCTCGACTTATAGATTGGATTTGTCGAAATCGATTATTAGAAAAGTGTGCCACGGAGCACCTTCTGGATGGTTGCCCCGGATAATAGATTTTACTATATAGTAGTGAATCAATTGTTTGTCATTGCGCTGAATCGTGACAATGAGTGAAAACAGATGATTACAATGGCATAGTGGCCGATATTATTATATCGAAAGTATGACATACGCGCTGTCTCGTGTTTCCGCAATGGCAGAGGGCTTAAATAATAGTACACCGGGAGCACGCGTTGCACAAAATCGCACGGATGGGGATGTAATTCAAACATTTGCTTTTGTTTTCATTGTGTGAACAGCACAACATGGAACGAGACTCGTCTCGTGCATTAGAAACGGTCGTAATTACTGTTCGATGTACCGCTCGAGCAGTACTTCATCAATGCCAGTGTAACTTCGATCAATCGTAAAATGTATTCGTGAAGTCGATCGTATTTATAATCTCGTTGTTGATCCTAATTTCATTACCGCACTCGCGATTCTATTTGCACCACGAATAAATTGGAAGTCGCGATACGTCTCCCGTGAGAAACGGCGATTGGAAAATTCTCCTTCCACCTCTCGTGGAAGCTACAACGCTCGGGTGTATTACGCCTTTGCGGTGAAATTCCAGATTATACGTTCTTCTGCTTGACAGTACACCTACCACCACCGGTCATAGAACACTACGAGTTGGACGACTAAGAAAAGGCGGGGATATTCCTTTCTATTTTCAATCTGTCGCAAAATGCGTCGAAAGCTTTATAAGAGAAAGAATCGTACTATTATTTCTCAAGTATTTCCGAAAAAAATAAAGATAGGTATACTAAAGCATAGTATTACGATAAAAATATTATCGTGAGATACTAAAGTAAATTAGAAGAATGAATTACTGTAAAAAGAGTCTGGTTGCATTAATTAATTAATTCCAGTGGAAAATGGATAAATCAAAATTCATTGAAAAAAATTCTGATTGAAAATGATCAATAAACTAAAAAATTCTGATATCAATCAGAATTCTGATTATTTCAACTAGAATTATAATAATAAAATTATGATAGATTACATTAGAAAATTCTGATTTGTCAACTTTTAACCGGAATTCCAATTTAATGCAACCAACCTCTTTTTCCAGTGTAGTTAAATTTATTATAATTCCAGACGAGAATCAGATGTTCATTATAATTGGAATTCTGATTGATATGATCAGAATCTACTGGTTCGTCCACTTTCCATCAGAATTTTTTCTCAGTATAAAGTTAGTAATTTCGCTGACGTATACTTTTCAAACAGATATGAAAATGTAAATGCAAGAAATGAAAGTTTAAAAATTCGCGAGAGTATGTGAAAATAAGATCAGTAATGGAATCCGCATTTATAACATGTGTAATAATAATTTCCGCGTGATTATGATTTCCTGTCATCTGACTTAGTTAGAGTAACTTGGCTGTCTTATGCTCAAGTGAGTGCACTCTTCATGTTCCATACGTGCCACAAGCAGCTTGATAACGACCGGGCTCTTTAATGCACGCCCGGCGCATCAGCCGCAGCGACTGGTAATCATTTCTAGCAAGACAAAAAATTCAACTAGGTCATTCCATTCGAATTGACGCGAACAAAATTGAATATGATCAGCACAAACAGCATCGTCCATTTTCTCTCTCTCTCTCTCTCTCTCTCTCTCTCTCTCTGTTTGTCTGACTGTCTGTCTGTCTGTCTGTAGACGCGCACCCATCGTATCCTGTCACGCATAATATTCCACGACCAGCTCGAAATGCAATTTACATATTC
>NW_017305705.1:289786-294061 GCF_001594115.1 Trachymyrmex septentrionalis
CCCCATCGTATCCTGTCGGCCGTCACGCATAATATTCCACGACCAGCTCGAAATGCAATTTACATATTCATGACAATTCATTTGTACCCTATAGCCCACCCCTTGGAGGTCTTATTAATTCCCTGGCATGTGCCTCACTAAATTCTCAAGTCGAGAAATAAAGAAAAAGAACTAACCCTATTCGAAGGTGGGTGCGAAACTTATTTTCGATACGGATTCGTGTAAAGTTCTACAGAGCCCGGAAAACAGCATCAACTGGTTGTAATTACAAAATTCTTGATGGAATTTGCAATCAATTTCTCTACAGACGATTTAAGATCTTCTCGCTTTGCTCTTCAACTTCCAGTTTTAGTTTTTGGAATATCAGTGATTAAACATCGACATAGTTTCTATTGAAATGAAATTCACTTCATAATAATGGAAAGATAACATTTCTAATTGTCTAAACATAATTTTATAAAGTTTAATCTCAAACTTTTTCAGTACAAACACAAAATATAAATTATGAAATAAGATCTTATCTGTGGTATACCGTATGTAACATACATATGTATCATATTTGTCGTATCTTTGTAAGTGAGCGTGTATACGTACACATATGGAAGCGGACAATGCAAGTTTATACCTATATAGTCGATTGCAAGATTCTCGGCGTGGATTTCGCTTATCGACCGCTATTTCCTCGGCTCTGTAGAAATATAGAGGATATTCTCACCACACGACACATATTTGATAGCCACGAGAAATCAATAAAAAAATATATACATTCTGATGTGTCAAAATCATAATCCCAATATATCTATACAAGAAGTATCTCATAGAGATCTTTTTCGATCACAAAAATTATCTATTTTGTCAACTATTTCTTTATAGTATCTTTTTGAAGAACAACTCACTTTTTCACTATATACATATATATATATATATTTTTTTTAACTAAAATAATTTTTTCTCCTATTTCTTTTTTTATATATAAGAAATAACTTTTTAATATAAATTTCAATTTTATTAATCTATAATTCAAATTTTTATTAGATCATACTTTTGCGTGTGTGCAGAGTGTGTGTGTGCGTGTGCGTGTGCGTGTGTGTGTGTGTGTGTGTGTGTGTGTGTGTGTAATTTAGCAAAAGCAATGCTTGTTGAAACTATTGCCGTCAATTCGTAAGACCGCTGAAATATTATGCCGTTACCCATGCAAATCTATCTTCCGAAAATCGTTATTTCACTCCGACATATGGCAGTAACCACGCTGGGCGAATTCAACGGTGTTTAGAGACGCGTAAACTGTGGTGAGGCCGCTGTTCTGCGGGGCGATTGGCCGTGTGCCAAAACATCTTACAATCAATAAAATTTTGCATTATGCAAAAAGACCAAAGACTAACGACGTTGCGAAGTCATAGGCGGTAAACCGCAACGACGTTGTAAGGTAGGGTCGGTTTAGCCACTGGTATTCCGTCGCAATCTGTATTCGCGATTCCGCGGCGTGCCAATAAACGCCCATATCGGACCGCTTATATACACATATTCCGCTGGTTTCTGTCGTATCCAGAGTAGTAGCGCCGTCTCAGCATTCATCGACACACGACAGTTCGAGGATAATCCGCCAACACGCTGAGAGATGCGCTTGTCACACACGAAGACAATTAACTTTGCGTTGCGACAAACCCACCCGCGGCGTGAAACCGCCGATTTCGCCAAATCCGTTGCATCTGTCACAAATATCAAATATATCTCGCGCGCGCGCGCGCGTGCGTGTGCGTGTGTGTGTGTTATATATTATTCGTATCTTCGCATGACAACCTTACATCATAGAAAGTTTCAAATTCTCGGTGAAATCGGATTTCATAAGGAACAGTTTGCAATTAAGTGAAATCAAGCAAATGAAGCGGATATTCAATCGTTCATTTTCACGAGAAAAAATTATTAAAACATTTTTTTTAACAAGAAGAATGTTAAAGAGACGTTTGTAATGTATCGACTGTTCTCTGGCAATGCGATTAATAGCATATTCGCAATGATTCCTCTTTTAATTAGATTTTCTTCGATTCACTAACGATGTACCAATCAGAGAAATAAAAAATAATAACGGTTGATGCTGTTAAAAGCCTTCATTCGTCTAGAATCGCGATCATTCGTGGAATTGTATTTCTATGTAGAGTTTCAAACGCGAATCAATAACGACCTCATTAACGTAATGTTTAATGGACACCAACTGCAAAACTCGACTGTAAAACACGCTGTACGCGTACTTTATAGATCTGTCTGAATGGAAATCCATCGAAAGTTTGTATAGCCATTACGTAATGATTTTTACGCAAAGTTTTCCCTGTCGACATTACGTATGTGTCGAGATTAATTTGCTAGGCTAATTCTTCATGTATCTGATTCGCAGGTCATACAGATTATCTGAGAGGATGCATGGCTGACATAATTTACAACGGCGCCAAAGTTATAGAGTACGCTAGGTCGAGGAAGGGCCAGTCGGAGGCAACAGCCGTAACTTGGGGCTGTTCGCCGGAATTCGACGCCACGAGGAGCACGGAAGTCAGCTTTGTCGAGGACGGCGCCTTCGTCGCCATTCCGCGCCCCATTCCGCGCTCCGGTTCGAGGTATATACCAAAAGTACCATTTTCCGTTGTAATGTATACACCACTATTTATCATCGTCGCACCTACGGGACCGTAGAAAACGTAATTAAACTGTCGCGACGCAACCGTATTAACTACGATATCGATAATGGTTATATCGATGCAAGAAAAAGGATGCTTTATCTCGCTATTATACCGAACCCAGCATTATTTACTCAATTATCTTTGTCGTTATTTATACACGGCGTGCAGTGCATTTCACTTGACGATCATAATTTTTACAGAAATTTTAAAGACATTGCAAAATTCATGCACAAACTCGATCAAGTTATCTATTTTTTTTTTTTTTTTTGCGAGACATATGAGACAACGTTTCAGTTTTAACAGCGAGTCTATCGTGCCATCACGTAAAATAAATACATTTACGTGGTTCATGAATCCAATATCTTATGGTAATACCGCGGGAAATCCGTTTCTCTGAGATCGACAGCGACGGGGTTGCATAACTTGCATACTCGTGCACATAGCTGTACATCTACATACAGGCCGCATTCAAGTCATCGGTCAGGGAAGGCCTTTCATGTTACGCGACTCCTACCACTTTCATCGAGCTTCATCTCGTGCAGCTTTTAACGATTAAACTCATGAGAACGTTATTACATCTCGAAGAGCTCGAAAACAACTGTTTCAGTCGCGAGAGTTACGTCTCACTGTTAACTCTTGCAACGAGACAGACAGCGATGCTTCGTCAATGGGAACACTTTGATCCCTCTTTTCAGTGCGGCACAAGGACTTCGAAGTGAAACGGTCGATTGGCTCGAAAGCTTATGAAGCTACTTAGTGTGCTAGCAGTCGTTTGTGGAATTAATACTATTTATGACGTAAAGTCGCGTATCATAATTTATATTAATGAAATAAATATCCTAGTGTACAATATAACGTAATGTAATGTACACGCAGATAGAATGCAATTTTATTGAATGATAAATTCTGTACGACAACGATAACTTCAATATATCCTGTCAATGTAGGAGATATAATATTATTAATAAATTCGGATAAAAAAGCGTATAACTTAATCAAAAACGTAACGAGTTTTTTAAAGCTCGTTTTTTGTGACATTGAGTTAAAGAAGATATATTTGTCATTCTAAAATAGAAAGCTGGTTGATAAATGCAATGTATGTATCTAAAATACATACAAGCATATATAATATTTTTTAAAACGGATTAAAGTATTTTCGAGATATGTACTATATAAATGCGTCGTTTTTATTTGAGAGAAGTGGACGTGTGCAAGCATATTGCAGGTCTCCCAGGAGCAGATTGTGTACATTGTGGTTTCGTAGATTCCCAGTATATCTCCAAGTATCTCAGAATAGAACCACGACCTCGAAAGCTTTTGTTTTTATAAATTAAAAGCTCAACGGGGACCAGCAATGTTTACATTGAAAAATGTACGTAGGATGCATTTCCAATAGTGGCTACAGCAGGATATTACATTTTACAATCTATATTTTTACGTTATCTTTTTAGTTATTAATCTATCGCAAGAAAAATGCAAACGCTTATATATACGGGGATAATTCTCTCTTACAAAAAAAAAACACATGCTATTTGACAATCTTTTTTTTTTTTAATTTTTCAACAGTCTCCCGTCTCAGCTGAATACACATATTTCAACGATA
>NW_017305705.1:294161-299997 GCF_001594115.1 Trachymyrmex septentrionalis
AATTTTTTAACAGTCTCCCGTCTCAGCTGAATACACATATTTCAACGATATTCTAACTTTTTTTATATTCCGTCTGTGTAATATGATTTTTCTAAGCCTTCAAAATAAGCACTAGTTTCATCGATTACTTTAATATTTGAGCGAAATCTTTTTCCTGCGAGAGTTCTTCATGTTTGGAAAGAAGAAAGTCACTAGGGGCTAAATCTGATGAATACGATACGTGCGGAACCAATTCAAAGTTCAATTCATGCAATTTTACTACTACGTTTTTGATGGACTGTTAACAAATGCGGCATCACAGTGAAAGCATTTTTATATGCAAATGCTCATGTATAATAAGATGTGAACGCGATCATTTGAGATGTTTGTAAGCTCGCGCATTTTTACTCGTCGATCATTCAACACGGCATTACAGGTTTTTTTCAATGTCATTAGTCGTAGAGGTTTTTGGACAACCTGAACGTTCATCACCATTTATGGACGTACGTTTAAATTCAACAGCTCATTTGTTAACAGTTCAAAAAATGTGAAGCCTCTCCTAAAGTTGAATCTAAGTTTGTTTTTTAATTTTGTGTTGACATTAAACCTTTTAAAACAAAGTATTTTACTGCGCGACATTCGATTTCATCTATTATATTATTTAAAAAAAGACCAAAAGTTGTGATTGCTTTACAAGACCAAAACAAAGGAACCAATAAACGCCGTCTGAAATTTTGACAGTAACTCTCTGCAGGATCAAACTTGTCAAAAATTATACCAGTTTCATACTTCTGGCATCATCTCCGTCAAGCCGAGAACTTTTCAAACTATCTTCGTACAAACGCGGCTATAATACGAAAACCCTAAGCACGTCTAAGGGTAAAAAGTTCAGTGAGCCAGATGTGTCCCCGCTGTGCAATCCCAGCGAAAATTATTCGAGAGTATACTAAGAGGCAGAAAAACACTTCATTTTCACACGAATGCGGTGTACGCCGAGTAAGCGCGGTTAATACCGGCCTTCACATGCAGATAGTTAAGTCCTGGAGTTGCACGCATGGTTTCCCGTGTCTTGTACGTACTTCACAGAAGCTACGGCCGTAGGTACTCAGGCTCTTTTGTTGTCCCGAATTAAAAGCACTAGTTCCGAGTAGTACCTTAATTCAACTTATCTGAGGAAATAAATGTTGGTACCTGTTGCGTTAATGCGGCTAAAAGCGAGACAAAAGGTCAGTCGGTTTTTTTAAACACATAAATGTTTGAGAGTAACCGACTCTCGCATCGAACAGGTACATAGCGCACCCCAGTAGATCTCGTCGACAAACGGATAAGTAGATAGTCAAGAGGAACTGAATGGATGACTGGACACTTGGACAGTCGTAACTGTTTTCCTTCCGTGACGTTCTATCGTAAAGTCGATGAACCGTGAAGATTTCGACGTACGAGTTTCTGAGTTCAATTGATCTGGAAGATTCAAGTGTCACTTGTATGCATGATTCATACAGACGTTCGAGTTGTCTCCACTTAAACCAAGTGTACTTTTCACCGTTAAGTCGTTATTTAGTTCCATTGGTTGTCTTTCGTTGCGTATAAAACGTCGTTTTATTCGGAACTGTCGTGTTTAACGTAGATACTTTGATTTTCTTTCGTATATTTAGTCAATTTAAATCGACAAAGACCGAAGGAATAACGATCGGATATTTTTTCGTTATTTAAACCGCTGGAATTTTTCGAACGGATTTAATTTTCACGAGTATCAGTTAGCATACAAAGACCGAACACGTTATACTGCGCTTTCGGAAACAAAACATCGACTGATGAGGAACGTAGAGACACACAAGCGGACCGTATTAGAATCCTTAGTGCACCTCCAGTACGATAAACGATTAATTGCGTTTACAATTCGCGCAGGTACCTGTTTGCTTACAACCGTTGCGCGTTGTATTGTGTAGCTTTAAGACATTGACTAACATATCAGGTATTTCCATTAACTCCTGGATTGAATAGAGTTAAATTATAAGCCAATTTTCGATGAGAGAGATAATCATGATTTGTGTAATTAAACTTGGTTAGCTTAATTAATGATATGCGTATTCTAACATAAAACTTTTTCCTCAACTGTCATCAATAAAAGATAATGAAAGTAGAGAAAATAGAAAGTATCGTAACAATCATGATGTCGATAACGATTATTTTTATTGACATTTTAATAGCAATGAAATAAATATGTTAAGAATATGTGTGGTGTAATAATATGATGTAACTTTTATTACATCTCTCTGTTATAATGATGTAAAATCTACTCCACTTTCGTAACCACCACGATTCATGTAATTAAACTTGCTTGGAGCTTAATTAACGATGTGTATATTCTAATATAAAACTTTTTCTCGACTACCATCAATAAGAGATAATGAAAGCATAGAAGGTAGAGACTATCGTAATAATCGTGACATCAATAACAACGGTCACTATTTTGATTGTAATGTTAATAACAACGCGAAATACATAAATTATGAATACATGGTATACTTAATATATGGTATAACTTTTTAAATATAATATTAGTATTTGTACAAATATGCGCAATAGTAATTCCAATTCCCAGTATATACATCGCTATCGCGTTACTGTATAATATTGCATCTGTCTGTTATGACAATGAAAGTCTACTCTGCTTTCGTAACCACCATTGTAGCACTTCACTGTGATGTTACTTCAAAAGCAAAGTAATGAATCCACCCGCTGAAGTAAATAATCGGCTTTCATGTTCGTAGCAGTCGCGGCGTCTTCTCGCACAAGATGCGAAAATCACTCGCCCCAAAGTTTCTCCGGGTAGAAGTCGACTGAGCGAAATTTGATTTGATTACAATTATAAATTCACGGCGAACAATCTTCTTTCCCCTCTTGCTACCATCGTTTGCATTGCCTCGCTCGTTTAACTCGTGTTGCACGACGAATAACGTTTCGCTTGTTTAATCGCGTTCTGTAGTAAGGTCTGAACACTATACCGTTTCAAGAACGATGATTAAACGGAGAGCAAAATATACAATTATCTTGTAGAAATAATATTCTTGAAGATTTATAAATTATCACAATTTATAAATTATCACATCTTTAAATTGTCGGGATTTTCATTTCTATTTTATATCTGTATCTTGTATACGTTTTATATCTCAATTAATCTTATAGAATTTTGTATATCTTATTGATTACAGTTTAATTCGTTTTTTCAAAAAAGAATCATAGCCTTTCAACAAAAATGACAAATTATTCGACGGTGTCACGTTTGATCAATCGATGCATTTGTAAAGTTTCTCGTTCATGATATACATATACAGGGTATCCTGAATTTAAATGTCAAAACTTCAGGAGCGTGTAGGGAATCGATAAACTAAGAAAAAAAAAATCTCCTTTAAAGATATGCCCGTTTTTGTTTCGTTTTGGAGAAAAAGAAGATCGTAAAAAAGACAATGTAGTTTTTATTTTTGTACTTATTAATTACTTATTCATTCACATTGTCACTTGCTTAATATAGATATTGTTCAAAATGTTTATTTTTTGCAATGCAAGCAATTGCATCTAGTACGGACAGTTCACGTTACAGTCAAATACTAATCAATGTAATGACTCACCGATCTGAGACTCTTCGTTCCGGAAATCGGTGTGCATATTCTCGCACCGCCTCTATATTAGCCTACATTATCGTTGCAGAAACCACATCAGTATATTTAACATCAGAACGCATATTATAATAGGAGAACGCATATTATATGTGTAACTCACTCGAGGGGCTTCTGATGAGTAACTAACGGATTTATAGGAGAAAGGCAGAAATGTAAACAAAGTTTTCACCAGAAAACGGAATATTATTGTTTTCGCGTACAATTTCAACGATGACGATACTTCAGTGCAAGAACGAAGTAATTACTTTTGTTACCTTTTACGATTTTTTTCAAAATAAAGCAAAAACGAGCATATATCTCTAAAGAACTTTCTTTCTTAGTTTTATCAATCCCTTACACACTCCCAAAGTTTTGACATTTAAATTCGGGACACCTTGTATGATACTTCGTTATTAATAATATTACTATTGTAACGTTTATGAATTATACGGAAAAATCAACTGCGAAATCCGATTAATGAGATGCATGTAATATCAAAGTTTTCCGTTATTGTATCATTACCAATGACTTATCAGTAACATAATCTAGAAGAGTACTCTCGATGGCGTGAAATCATCACGTAACAACCATAACATAAGATGAGTCCATTCTTAAGGGACAGTAACCAAGTTTCCTGCCAATTCCATCTTACGACTTTGCAGATGGGAATTCGAGATGAAGACCGGCGCCGATAGTGGCTTGTTGCTCTATAACACGGGGCAATCATCTTACGCCGATTACCTCGGTATCGAGCTGTTCGAGGGTAAGATTCGGCTATTGATGAACAAAGGGAATGGCCCGACCGAGTTGACACATGGTACCTTAGTAGCTGACGGTAAATGGCATAGCATAACTGTGGATTTCAATCCGAGCGGCCTTGGTATTGCTGTTGATCATCACGAGAAAACAATGGCTCTGCCATCCGGCGGCAATCGGTTCCTCGACCTGGCAGATACATTGTACATCGGCGGCACGGAGTTAAATAAACGCGCCCGAGCCTTAGGCAAAGGTCTTCGATCTGGCGACGTTAGTTACAAAGGCTGCATACGAAACATGGTCCTGGACAACAAGGACCTCGGTTTACCGGACGTCAAGGTCAGCCAGGGTATTGTCGTGAGTTGCGTCTGGGGATATCCGTGTATCGAGGCTGATCCCTGCGTATCCGGTGCATCCTGCATGCAACTGGGTGTCAACTCATTCAGGTGCAACTGCGACCAGTCGCTATGCATCAAGCCGAATTACGCCGAGGACTACAAGGTAGATCAATTTTAATTGAGTTTCAATGATGCTCCACCCACTTGGCGAGGGTTACGTTGCGGTTGTGAGCTAATTGTGTCACCGGCAACTAGCGTATGGATTTACGGAGATGCATAGCTAACTTAGTCAAGACATTATTTATATAAATTAGTCTTTAACAATTGCGTGTAATTAATATGAAATATTTTATAATTTAATTTTACAATTAAAAACAATATAAATAAGCTCTTGGAATATAAATTCAAACATATACTAAAAAAAAAAAAAAACTGTTAGAGCCGCGCTAGTTGATAAATGCGATTTATGTGACTGGACTTGATGAAGCATCGATAAATTTTTTTGCCAAACATTTCGATTCTTAACTGTGTCATTTTCAGTGGATATATTTAATAAAAAATTATATGTATATACAATATAGACTGATACAATCTCTTGTAATATAGCCGAGTGAACGTTGTTCCTCTTTGTAAAGACTTACAGGTATGTGTGCATGTGCGTTGTATTTCTGGTTCAACAAACTCAAAGATACATTGGCTCCACTACCATAGCATGTGGACAATTAATTCATTGTATGTTATTGTTTGCGTTTTACAAAGGGGAGCAACGTACAAAGAGGAGCAACGTTCACTCGGCTATATTATAAGAGATTGTATCAGCCCATGTTGTATATATAATTTTTTATTAAATATATCCACTGAAAGATGACCACAGTAAGGATCGAAACGTTCGATAAAAAAATTTGTTGATTGCTTCATCAATCCCAGCCATACAAATCGCATTTATCAACTAGTGCGGTTCTAATAGCTCATTTTTTTAGAATATGTTTGAATTTATTTGATTTTATTTGCATCTCTATTGCACTGATATCTAATAATAAAGATTTAAGAAATTATGTATATAGCATATTATTTACATACATACATACATACATATATATA
>NW_017305705.1:300097-326951 GCF_001594115.1 Trachymyrmex septentrionalis
TACATATATGTACATGGAATTCAATATTAATAACATCTATAATATATACATATAGGAAAACATATAGTGTAGATGTTGATAATATTGAGGTAAAATAATATCTACGTTCATAAAATGAAGAATCGATATGGTGTGTTTGCAGATGTACTCGAATACTACCCTCCCTGTAAATTTGGAAATTCTCTCTTTGAGTCCTATACTAGTTTCTGAAGGGGAAAATGTGTTGGTAACGAACGAAAATATCGCGATGGTATTGGACATCGCCAAATACGGCTTGGAAGAAACTGATGTCTCATTTACCTTAGTGACACCGCCAACTTACGGAACGTTGGCATTAGATCTCCTAACGTCTCGAAATGATCATTCCTTCACGTTGCAAGACATCAATCAGGATAAGGTAATCGCCTAATCAGCTAGTCATCAATTTACTAAATCCTTTAATTAACGTTTAATTCCGTTTCAAACTCGTTGCTCGATTGTAAGCCTGCAATCACAAGGATTGCTACAATATTAATCCACCTGTCGGTTACGATAAAAGTCGAAATTACCGAGAAGTTTGCGGAAGCACGTATAAGAGACGAAACTCGGTCGACATGCACCTGACATTAATTAATATCAGGTGACTAAACGCGGTCAGAGCCGGCTAGCTGGGTATGGGCCATAGAAGGCCGGAGAAACATGAAAATCATGTGTTCTTCCAGTTCGTCATAGGACCACGCGCTGCTATACATAGTACGCGCCATAAGGACTAACTTTAGAATCGTTAGAGGCGGGAACATGGAGGGTCGGCCGACTTGCTCTCACTCGCTCATTCGCCCCTGCTCCTCATGTTACCCACACTCAATTTATCTAGCGACAGTGCTCTATTTATAAACCGCCCCCGCCACCACTCATTAATGGTTTTTCGTTAAAGATCGCGTAACGGTCGCTTTTTATCCGCCGCCCCAGCGTCTGTCGTTTATTGCCTATTGTTTTCCAATCGTTAAAAAAAAGAACAAGGAAAAATCTCGCGCCTTCCCCTTGTCTCGACTCGGATCATCCGGCGACGACGCCCACTTGATATGCTAATCGACGATTTAACTCCTGTACTCCTGTCGCTCTAATTAATTTTCAACCGCGGTCGATCTCGAGTGTTAGATCAAACGCTAGAAAGGATAACACGGAGTCGGGTACTCTGACGTACTCTCCCATGATTAATTCTGATTCTGTAGCACGATGTAGTGTGTGTTTGCCGATTGAGATTCTCGTGAAACAGCGAGCTCTCGCACAAGTTAAGGTTCACACATTTCCTCGTTGTACGATTACTCCTAACCGATATTGCGATACATAACAAATTATTGATACTCGAGTGATTTCTTTCGAATGCAAATTTACTTTACCAGACTTTGCGCGAGTATAAAAAAACGCGATCAAATACCGTGTCGTTTGTTCTCAGTTTCGCGATTTATTAGTGATCGTTTTTTAACAGTAAAAGTAATTTTTTAAAACCATGTTAATTATCGGAGTTTGCTATATGTGAACATTCCTGTGTGTGTTGGATATGACGTACGGCATTATCCTTATGATAATTGACTTCCCCAACAGATACAGTACATGCATGATGGTAGCGAAACCACAGAGGACAGCATGATTCTGGAATTGACATTGGTGGCTGAGACAGGCTATACGCTTCCAGGATACCTCCAAGGACGCCTCAGGTTCCCTCTTCATGTTAATGTCACCCCTGTCAATGACCCCCCGTTACTCGAGATACCGACTGCCAAAGTGCTGCGTCTGGCCCAAGTAAGAGAGACACGAAAATAAACTGCAAGCTCTTCTTTTTTCTTTATCTAGTCTCCCAGCAACGTATTTATCATGATACGTCTTCCGTCACCGACGACAATGCGCGATAATTCGAAACACGTTACGCTCGGCTTAGCCGAAACAACCGGCAGTTCATGCCACTCAACTAAATCAATTAATGGGGAAGCCATATGAAATAGTAGCTTATTTGTAGCTCGTGCATCTTCGGAGAACATGGCAATTTAGCCGCAACGAAATCGATTTAACTCGCTCGCGCGCCGGTCATCGCTCTTAATTAACTGCGCGTGCAAGCTCGAGGGTATGCGCGCGTGTATATCGTGCACGCGCATAACGCATATTTCTTTCAATCTGGATGCAAATTCTCGGAAGAGTAATAAGTGGAATATAAAGACGGAAATTATAATTACGATATATATGTTCATTTAATCTAATCCATACCGGGGCAATTCTAACACGCTAAGTGTACGCTACAGCCATTTTGGCAAATACGAAATGGTATATAGCAAATACAAATAGTAAATAGTAAGTAGTCGTAATAATTAACTGATTTGTTAATTACTTTTTTAAACTCTTACAAAAATGTACAAACAAAAATAATGGTCGTGTTAAAACTAATGCGTAATAATATTAAAATCAAAACAAGACCTTTAATCGATCGATTCACTATCTCAAATTATTTTTCAATAAAAAAATTGATTGCTAAACGAATGTATTGATATAAAATATCAAAGTGTGTATTCGCTATATCTCGCTTTGATGCGTTTTACGTCAGCGCGAAAATAACAGCGCAATTTTTCGCCAATTCGTTGAATCCTTTCATTCAATATGTCTGTGCAACATTCGTCGGATGATCTCGGGCAAATATAAAAACGCTGATATTCACAGGGTACAAGAAAAACACTGACCAAGGAGTTAATATGGGCCATAGATGCTGACACTCCATCGGAAATGCTGATTTATACGGTTTTACGAGCAGATACTGACGCGGGGCACATCGAGAGAGTTACTTATCCATTTCGACCTATAGACACGTTCACGCAAGCCGAATTAATGCAAGGTCTCATTGCGTATGTGCATCGTGGAAACGGTAACAATTCATTAATATTAACCATGAAAAATGTTGTATTTTAAATTAGCATATTTGTTAATCTTTTTTATATTGTTGTTGCAATATCTTTTAAATCTACAAAAAAATCTACAAAACCGTAATATAAATGCCCGGCAATGAAAAATATATGAAGGATTGTATTTTCATTGAAAGCTTTTATATGAACAAAACATTTCATTTTTCAGCTAAACCAAATGCAATGTTGGGTTTACAAGTGAGCGATGGCATCGAGAGTAGTCAGCCAGCGTATTTACGCGTATCGGCTTACCCGTTGCAAATCAAGTTGACGCACAATACTGGTCTCATTGTGGTACATCGTTCGTTCTCGTACTTGACACCAGCGAATCTCTCATTCGCCACAAATTCGGACGACAACACCATCGACATTCGTTACGACGTCGTCTCGCCGCCACAATTTGGTGTTTTGCAGAAATTGAAGGACGTCTCTGGCAGTTGGGCAAACGTAGACCATTTCACTAGTCGAGACGTGGAATTGCACACCGTTCGTTACCTTCATAACGTCGGCAGTCCTAATCAAGACGAATTTAAATTCCAAGCAAGTGTGCGTGAAGTGAAGACTCAGCAGACCTATGACTTTCGTATTACTTTCATCGATTTAGAGCTGAAGGAAACCAGAAGGGTACCTATTAATCTCACCAATACATCAAACTTCACTATCACGAGCAACCACTTGAAGTACCAGACGAATCCACTAGTTACATCGCCAAGTAAAATCGTTTTTACTCTCATAACGGGACCAAAATATGGCAATTTATTTTTGTTCGACCGTAAACTCGTCGCAACTGATACCTTCACCCAGGAAGATATCGAGGCCAATAGACTGAGCTACCGTCTATTCAGACGATCCTATTCCAATATCCTCGACGAAGTAACGTTTAAAGTTAACGCACCTCAATGCGTTGACATACATGCCAATTTGAAAGTTCGATATTATCTTGGCAAGAACAGCAAATCGCTGGAGGGCGCGGAAAATTTGAAAGTTGACGAAGGCTCGAAAGTACCTCTGAGAATCACACATATGAATCCGAAGGAATACGGTGTATCCTTTTTGATATACAATCTTACAGTAAAACCAAATCATGGTTGGCTCTCCATTGCGAATAGTTTGATATCGCAAAATAAAAAAAATGTCTCATTTTTTACGTTAGAAGATGTATTGACGCAAATAGTATATTATGTGCACGATGATTCCGAGACTAAAGAAGATTCTTTCGAGTTTGTGGCAATGTCCATGGACTCCACGGATTTTATGTATGTCGGGAAATTTCGAGTCGAGATCATCATGAAAAATGATAATCCGCCAGAGCGAACAATCGATAGAATTTTTCACGTTGTGTTGAAAGGCGAAAAATTAATAACCAATAAGGATCTCGCATACATGGATAAGGACATTGGTACTAGAGCGAGCGAACTTATTTACACCAGAAGGGATGCTCGAAAAAGTGGGTTGTACAGAATAACTAATCCCTCGGTACAAATACGTGAATTTTCGCAACAAGATATCAATGACGGTATGATACTCTTTCGACATCAAGGGGATGAACACGAAAAAATTGAATTCGGTATCACTGATGGTCACTTTTACAGGACTGGTGTTCTTGAAATTCAAGCCAGCCCGCCATACATCAGGTTACGCGAGACTAACGGTTCGGTCGTTCAATTTAACAAGTCCGTGGTGCTCCAATCGAAAGAATTAGAGATAGAAACGAATGTGTATGTTACAGAAAAGGATATAAAATACAATGTGTGGGAGAAACCGAAACATGGTATATTGATGAAGCATGGCAGAGAATCAAACGGTTTTACAGAAGATGATCTGAAGCACGGTAGTGTATTATATAAGCACTTGGGTGGATCCTTAATAAAAGACACTTTCAGATTTAAAGCGTTCGTTAAGGGCGCAGATGCCGAGAGTGTGTTCACGATCAAGGTCTATCCAGAGAGCTATTGGGAATCACTGATTATTCAAAATAACAAGACAATATTTGTCGAGGAAGCCACTAGTATTCTGTTGAATCGGAAAAGCCTCGAAATAATGCATCCCAAAATATCGCCAACCGAAATTGTCTATTTCATGCGAGAGTGGCCGCAGAATGGCTACCTAGATTTACAAATCCACGATGAGCATAGCGAGGAAATGAGGGAAGAGTACACCGGTAACGCTGTGAAACATTTCGAGCAGAATCTGATAAACGATAATCGTGTCTTTTACGTTCAATCGATTATGAATCAGACGAACGATCGTTTTGTTGTAGACGTTACTAACGGTATTACATGGTTACGTGGACTAAGTGTGAACTTCGTGATAGTGCCAGAGAAACTCTACGTCGAGGCAAAGAGCTTTACTGTAGTGGAAGGGAAAGACGTGATACTAAGTGAGACGAACTTCTTGGTTGTGACGCCGTATTACGCTGGCAAGATATCGGATTATAGAATAATAGAGAAGCCAAGGCACGGTACGATTCTTGATTCCACGAAGAACACTCAGGTAAAGAAGTTTTCGCAAAAGCATCTGAACGCTGGAGTTATATTGTACAAGCACAACGGAGATGAATTTTTGAGCGATTACTTCAGGATGATAGTTACTGCTAGTGATAAAATGAGTGAGCCCTTTGATGTATCGATTATTGTTCAACCCGTTAATGACGAGATTCCTGTGTTAGTGAATAGAACTAAGCTAAATGTTTGGCAAGGTGGTTCCCTTATTTTGACATCGACAAATTTAGCAGCTATAGACAATGACACTTCCCCATACGATATAATATTCAACGTTACTGGAGTAAGAAATGGATACATCTCATTAATCACTTCACCTGATGTGGATATTTATAATTTTACGCAGAGCCAAATCAATGAATCACAAGTCGTATTCACACATACGAGTAAGTATTTACAATATTTAGAAATATTAATTTAAATAGACGAACTATAGACTCTTATATAGGATTTTCTCTAGTTATATAATAATAATAATAATAATAATATAATACAACTTTGTTAATACCACCTAACAATGACATAATTGTTATTTATAATTTCCCACTCAAATAACTGTAATATAATAACACATATCTATTGTACGTAAAGTTGAATGGAAAATTTTAACTAACAATTGTGTTATTTATTAGTTGATGTTTGCTGAGAAATATAATGTTAAACATTAATGATTACATAATAAATCATATATAAAATAAATGTAAAATAAAAAATATAAATATTTAAAATGTAAAATAATTTTATGAATTTGTAATATGCTATTTTATATTAAATTAAACTGCAATATTATATAATATCTTTTTAATTAAAATTCTAAACTCTCAATACAATGTTTAATATAAAATGATAAAAATGTGTACAACGTTTTTTTTTTTTTTCAGATGGATCTGATGGTGAATTCAATTTCGTTTTAAGTGATGGTGTACACACGACGAAATCTTACACAATTTTGGTCACCACAAAGCCAATTCGTCTGAACATTGAACACAATATGCCCCTTAATGTCTTCCCCCTTACTAGGAAATTAATATCAGACAAGCTCTTATTAACGACATGTTCTGATGAAGCGAGGGAGATTAGGTACACTGTACGAAATGGGCCCCATTTAGGCAAAGTTATAATGGAGACAAGTGAAGGGGTCTGGCTTGAGGTCGAGCGATTTACTCAGAGAGATATAAACAATAGCAAAGTAATTTACGAGCACACCAAGCAGTTCATGGACCTTACGGCCAATGACTCTTTCATATTCGACATCGAAACACACTTCGCTGGAACTTTAACGAATCAGGTATATAATATAATTTAATATCTATTGTAAAAATATATTATTTTCTGTTATGCATATTTTATAATTTATAAAAGACGGCATTTGTAGTAAGTTGAGAAATTTAACATTTTTGATATTTTGTAACAATCTTCGATGCCACATTACAGAAACAATACATTTAAATATGACACATCCAACTATAATTCAATAGTTTATAATTTTCATAACAATGATCATGTAAAAAAGTGTCTTTTTAATTGAAACGCCAATTAAGAAATTTAACGTCATCAAGCAAATGTATATATGTATCTTTATTAATAAAAAAGTTATAAGTAATAAAAAAAACATTGGGGAAAAAGCTGGATGCGCTATATCAAGAATGGGGCACCGAAAAGTTAAAACTAAGAATTTCGAGAAGTTATTTTATATCTAATAGTATACTTTGTATATCGTAGGTTTTCCAAATAGATATATCGGTTTCGAGTGGAGGCTTAGATAGGTATATTACTACGAAAAATGTGAGAGTCATGGAGGGTAGCTCCGCAGAGGTCGTGATGAATATAAGTGGCATTGTGTCATTTCTACAAATTAACGCTGGGATCCCGAATCCGGCGGTATTATCAAGATTGATTCACCAACCTAGTCACGGACATGTAATGCTTCTGCCGGATTTAAACGTGACCACTTTTACGCAACCGCAAATCGAGGGCGGAAAAATTGCTTACTATCACGATCACTCAGACACTCTGGAAGATCGTATTCAATTCTCGTTATACTTGACACCCGGTCACGTGTTGCTTTGCAACACCAGTATTCCTGTTGTAATCGAACCGATCAACGATCAACCTTTCAAACTTATTACCAACAACCCATATATTACGGTCGTGCAAAATCAAAATCAGACCATCACCCGGGAAAATCTTTTAACCACCGATCCTGATACTCCACCAGAAGAAATTGTATACGATGTAATTTCAGGACCGACCTTTGGTAGATTATTGCTTTTACCATTCGATCAAAATACTTCAGAAGTACGTCCTGTGGAAAAATTTACTCAATACGACGTGGATTCTAATCGAGTGGTATACGAACATAATGGAACGTTACAAACTGCTTCTTTCTACTTCAGAGTTTGGGATGGTGCTTACAATCCAATTTATACCGTCTTTAATGTTCACGTTTTAGCTATACGATTAAATGTGACTGTACTCGGTCCTGTAAGCTTGCAGCAAGGTTCAAACGTGGCACTTATCTCGGAGAATGATGTCAAGCTTGATACAAACGCACGTCAAGATCTGGTGGTTTATGAGATTACGACGCATCCAAGACACGGAATATTGTATGTACGGGACGGCGCTGCGGCAACGTTCAAGCAGACCGATCTGCAATCGAAAAGCGTAATGTTCATGCAGACTGACATGACAGTGTCGAACGACAGCTTGGAATTATCGGCGCGATTGAGTGGATTTGAGCAGAAGCACATACGCGTAGAGATCAAGGTCATACCTCTCATGATCATGAATTCAATGACAGCGTTGGCGGGTGAAAAGAATCGCATAACTCTACAATATCTGGACGCAACTCCTCTAGCAAAGTTAACGACAAGCAATCCCCTTTACACCATCGTGAAAAAGCCGAAATACGCAAAGATCAAGAGGATTATCAGAAGTTCATCGTCATCCGGCGAGAAGAGAGGCGCGCGCGAGCGAGAAGTCGCGCGTTTCTCGCACCAGGAAATTATCTCGGGGGTGATACATCTAGTATGTAGAAAAATACCATCGATAGACGGTGTCGCGGACAGCTTCAGTTTCATCCTCGCGGCGTCTATTTTCCAGCCGGCAGTGGGAGATTTCGAATTCAACATAAAGCTCGACATAGACGACGACAATATCACTTTGGGCGGTCCAATGGATCCGGTCGGTCACGAGGGCGAGATGGCGATCGCACCGAACATGAGCAACGATTACCTGTTAATTCTCGGCATGTTGCTTGGCGTGTTCCTTCTCGGCGTGGTCGTAATTATCACAATCAGGTGTCGTCACAATAAGTACAAGCATGCCGAGGAGGAAAAACCGGAAACTACGCCCGCTGTTGGAGTGATGCCACTTCCTAGACCTCCGGATCACTTGATGCCTACCACTCCACATCTAAAGCCTTTTGGTAATGATCACAACAGCGTGACGGCCAGCACGCCTTTGCCAATGTTACCCTCGACATTACCTCAGTGCAAAGTGATACCCTTGACGCCTCTGGAAAGCGGTTCGGAGGTCGACGTATCCGCAAGATATCCCTATGGCGTGGCGGACAGCGACGAATGGAGTAGTTTCGACACTTCCGATCTACCTTGTCAGTCAGCCACAACTCAAAGGACCAAGAAGAACCCCTTGCTGAGAAGGGATCAGTACTGGGTCTAGCAGGAGAGAAACACGTTGCGGTTTACGCGAAGAAAGCCGTAGCGTCTCTTGACGTGTTTCATTAAAACTATCGTGGATATCATGGACTTAATGTGCCTAAGAAAAGTGAAATCTGCGACAAAGTTTACAATTGTTCATCGAAGCCCGAGATTATCACGTCGAACATGTATCGAAAAAAACAGTGAAATGACATTCAATGTTTCGGTGGAAAACTCAGTTATCGTCGGCATCTGATCTCGATGCATTTAATCTTAATTGAATACAGCAAAGAGACTCTTAGATTATAGGAGAAACTTATGGATCGAAAAGGATTGATCGATAATTCGCGATCCAGGATAGTTCAGCAGTGTCTCGTGTACTATTAGCCTAAAACGATATAAACAGGAACTCTAGATCTTTTTGAATGTCACGACTATCGCCGCTATCACGAGCTCAATGTGCCTAAGAAATGTCTGACTCTTCTGACATTCTTTCCATTAATCACACGTCGATTTTTCGTATGTCTACACTACGTCCCCTCCTTCCGACGGATTGAAATACATTCGATTGAAAAGGCAGACCAATTGTTCACTAAAGCAAGACTTTTACGACGAATTCAATTCTGGTCTAAGCGAAAAGTCCGTCGGGATACTGACTCGTTCTAGAGTGCAAATTTTCAGAAAAATTTTATGTTCCTTTACCTCCTTCCATTTTTACACCTTTTGTAAATCTAGAATAGTAAGATCGTTATATAAAAGTGGCATTTATTGATCTCCATTATCGTAAGTTCCACATAAAAAACAAAGTATTAAGACTAAAAAAAAAAAAGAAACTTTCGCTCTTAAGCTGTAAACAAAGGAAACATCGAGTAATCGGGATAATACAGGAACTTTGTGACACTGTATTGTACAATGATTAAATATACACAATGTAATCGAGACTATGTATGTTCCTGTTACTTGTTACTTGCCACCAAAGAAACGTAAACGAAATGCATTTATATAAACAGCTATACTCGAGTTTCGACATATCTTTTTATACCGTCGTATTGTCAAATTTATTTTCCTTTGATATATAGATCCCGCATACAATCATTTTTCATCTTATTCCTGTTTTTATGTTGCTCATATTGCGCAAATAAACATATAAATCGACAATTAATATTTGCCTGACGAAATGCAGAAAGATCGAGTCGCTCTTTTTACGACAATATAACATGTATTTTATCTTTACGTAGCGAATTACGCATTGAATTATGATTCTGCTTATAAACGTGTCATAAGGAGATAAAATTAATTCTTTTAGATTGTTATCATAAGTAGTAAAAGAGTAATGAAGTAGTATAACCGATGTTGTTTTTCACAAATCAAGTTTTCTTATATTTTTTCACGAATTATTACGATAATTATCTTTGATCGAATTACGTAGAATCGTAACTTACAGAATATACTGCATGCACAATTCTCATCTGTTTCGTTTCTGTGCAAGCTCTAGCGAGCGATAGACACTAGACGACGCCAAATAAAACGATTATTTGCCATATTAAATACGAATTAGCAGTCAAAGCAGTTTTTTACATGAATGAGTGTAAATCTTTTCTACGAATCGTTGACGCGCGACGAGTTCATAATTCATAAGCGATGAACGGGGTTGTGCGTGCGCGATTTCAATATTATCTGAGAAAAATTTATTAAGAGACATGTTGACGAGTTCGTTGATTTTTAAGACAAATTTTACGTTACGTTACTATTGAATTCACTGTAATCTCGATAAATCCACTTTCGGCTAACATTGAATAATGTGATAGTCTATGCAAAATTTTCTTTAATTCACAATAATAATTGTAATTAAATTCCCTCTCCACAGTTATTTCTATAAATACAATTATTAAGTAGGAGTTAATAGGTGCAGTTCACTTGATGCTACAAATGCTTTAAAGTATTTCAATAATCAATCAGAAGAGAAAGAATGTTATTCTAATTGACCAATTAAAAAATATTTCAAAGCATTTGTAGCATCAAGTAAACCGTAATTAATATCAATGATAAACAGAAGCATATAGCATCATCTGATCAAACAATATAAATTTATTAAACTAAATAGTTAAATTTTGATTTAAATAAATTAATAAAATTGTTCTTAAAACACAGAGAAGATATTAAAATTTTTATATATTAATAAAATAATAATATTTGAAAAGAAATTTTTTGAACTTTTATCAAAAGATTCACTGATATTCTTAAATATGTCATGCCTCTCTATTTTATCACTATTAATTATTCAAGATCTTTTTTTAGAAGAAAAAAGTGGATTTTTACAAACAGCAACTCAAATTGCCTTAATAAAATCACAATATTGATAAAATTGAAATATCATACGCTTTTGCAGAAACTTAAATAAATGTCTGGCCGAAAGTGGATTAATGATAATTTTCTTAAAATTAAAAACGTATCTAATAAAACAATCTAATGTGAATGTTGATCATAGCGATCATAATAATAATATATAATATATTATAATGCGTACAACACTCCTATGTAGAACGTACTGTTCCATGAATTTATAGCATACGCATTAATAGATTCTAATTAAAGACATTTTATCGAGAGAATCAAAGAGAGAAAGAGAGAGCGAGAGAGAGAGAGAGAGAGAGAGAGAGAGAGAGAGAAAACCTGTTCGTTGATTCATGAATATGTTAGAGATAAACTGTTAGTCTTTTTTACATCCACCAAAAGTGAACTGATCCGAGTGCCAAACTTCTATAATCTATAATATATATATATATAATAATTACCATAGAACTTGTATTTTCCCTGCCAACTGAATGCATTACTCTTCTAATTCTAATAAATTAAATGTACAATGTTAAGTAAATATGGACTAATTTATTATTTATTTGTATTGAGGTGGCTTATCTTTCATTAATATTATTGATTTTATTAATATTATTCCATATTATCTAACAGTGATTTTATCACAGTGTGACTAACAATAAACCTTAAACAAACTTTCTCTCATATGAGCTTTATATACTTTTTTAGATATTAATTTAATATTTCTTATTGTAAATATAATTAAAAAATCAAAAATTCGTTTAAAGTATTTCTGTATATAAAAAATAAAAATAAATCTCAAGATTATTGAGCACAAACTTGAGTTCTCTACTCTAAGAATTGATAGTTTTTAAAGGGGCGACACCAATCCTAGTATATATGTATATATTATATGCAATTAAGATTTATGAATTTAATTTTATATTTAATTTAAATAATAGTTTTAACAAATAATAGAATATTACTTAATCCGCTAATAAAATCAATCAAATCGATTAAATAATTTTATTAATTGATTTTGTGATATACTTTTATTTATGCTTAGTATTTGCCTGAAGAATAAAAATTAATTGTGCACACCTTTTTTAGATATATCAAGAAAATAACCGAAAGAGTAATGCGGAAGGTTTGTGAACAAAATAAATTATTTATCTCGATATTGTGCTTAAAAACAAAATATTAAACAATATCGATAAAATATAATAATTTTTACCCTAATAGCAATTCATTGGTTCAACATGGAGGATATATTAAGACAATATTGGATCAATATTATGCCAATATTATGTCAATAAATTGTGTTATTAAGGCAGTTTCGTTTTTTTCCAAATTTATATAAACAATGACATTCCCTAGCATTTGTATGAAAGTTTATCAGATCGTTGCATTCATAACATGTTCATTACCATAATTGCGTGATGTTTGTCATAAATCAACATTGCATGCAGTAATAATTTCTGAGTAACTGATTTTTTTTCGTACGTAATTAAAAGTATATTTGTACTGTGCTAATTAAATAAGCTATATTGACCACGATTAAATGCTGTGTAGTCGAGTTTGTAGTTTATTTTGAAAACACAGCGAGATAAACATATTACACATCCGACAAATATATCGATATAAAATCTTGCCATACAAAAATTTGTGACAGACTCACCGAAAGATATCATCTACGTTAGAATCTCTATACTCCATTCGATCCTCTTCAGCATAATATAAAACCTGTTAAATAAAAATTATATGTAAATTACATATATTTGCAATATGACAAAGATTGCCTTGAGAAAATAACGATAATCGTCGTTGTATGCGAATTTGCTAATGTTAAATATTTTAATCAAGCCAAATATGATGTTTAATAACGCGAATGCAAGAAATAAATAATTGACGCAGCAAATTATCTAATAATATATACGTACTTGACGACGGTCCAAGTGCACTTTTAATTGAATTTCCGTTGCATTGTAAAAATAACGACGCGAGAAGGATTTCGATTCCGCACATGCGAAAGAGCATCGTCGACTTCGAAGGTTTGTTCGCGTCGCATGCTCCAATATGCTCCAACATGCTCTTATCACAGTTCTGGGCACGGTGGAAGGATTACATAGTCCTTCCGTCATGGTTCTGGCTGCTTTCTAGCAAGGAGACAGTCAGACACTGTGTAATATGTGAATCGTTTCGTCCTTGTTTAACGTAGAAGCAAACAACAAGAATGTAATGATTCACTGTGTTACACTGTGTCTGACTGTGTCCTTACTAGAAAGCATCCTCTTTTATTTATTATTTCAACGCGATCATTGGATGAGTAGGAGCATGTTGTGGCATATTGGAGCATGCGACGCGAACAAAAACAAATTTCGAGATCACGACATTCAGAGATAGCAGTCACACGCGATTAACGGATCTCGAGAGAAATATTCGTGAGATGATACTCGGATTAAAGATACTTCGCACATGGGGTTCTTTTAGGCAGTAATAGCGAAAGATACGGAAAAGATTTGAACACGACACGCAACATGTACCGCGATTCGAAATGTAACGTGGCAGTTGTTTGAGTAGCGAAACGGTCGACAAAGCGGCAACTTCAAATGGGTCAACAAAGCGGCAACTTCAAATCGAATCTATTTTAGTGTCACTTTCTACACTTGACGTGAGACGCAAGGATACGCTAATTCTTTTAAGAAATAAAGGGTGCTTTCTATTTGATGACACAAGTCGATACAATTAATGCCATTCTATCTTTTTGTTACTCACTGAATACCAACAAAAAATAGAATAATGGTTATGTTCACTAAATTAACTAAATATATAAAAAGCACCAAAAGATGAGCATAATAAATGCAATTGAAATGTATTAACTGCACCGAAATTTGTCGACAAGCAAGTTGTGGTATCATCGAAACGATCGAAGCAGTGAATTAATTGGTAGAAATATAAAATATTAAAAGATTAAAAATTAAAATATTAAAATCTTAAAATAAAATCTTAAAATATTAAAAATATGAATCAAATTTAATAATTTTTCTAATGTATATTCATTCGAGCTCATTACGAACGATACTGAAACTTTTAAAATAAAAATAAAATTCTCAATTTATTTATTTATTATTGTTATTATTATTATTATTGTTAAGCGAAACTATACTGTTTATGCAAACAATAAATTTTTATCCGAATATGTCTAAAATATTTGAGTATGATAACATAACGAATGATAAACAAATTATGAATGAAATAACAAATTATGAATGATAACGACGATAATAATGAATTATGTATGGTAGCAATTTATTAAATGATAAGATAATATAATATATTATCTTTTTATAATTGATGAATTTCCATATATAATAATATTTTTATTTAAATAGAATCTATATTATTATATATCTTGTTTAAATTAATTATATATAGACATTTTTTTGTATATATTATATATTATATACTTGAAAAAAGAATTATATTTTGTGTCGTCAAATTCAAATCAGCGCAAAATATTATAGGAACTATCGCAAAATACCTCGTCGCGCCATCTGTAAAATCAATCCCACACGATGCCGCATAATTTAGCGCCGCCAAGACAGTAGTTACTTCCTCAACATGGCTTCGTGTGTTCGGTGAGTTTATTTTCGGCTTTTTAACCTTTGGACTGGGAAAATACAGATTTATCGCGGGCGTACGTGAGATCGTTCATGCGCGACATTCTCAGTGGTTACGGCGGTCCTCGTCTATCTTTTTTCTGGCATAAAATCGTGACGTAGATCTCATAGATCATTGATACGCCGCTGACGTGTCCCCTCCGCGCAATGTTGTTTCCGATATAAATACTTTTTTTTTCAATTAACTCCTTGCGTCGCCGGCCGCCAATCTAATCTAAGTTGTCGTCGAACGACTGTGATATCGGCCGCCATACGCCACGGTGAAGCTCTACAGTTTTATAAACGAACGTTGCTGTACAAATTGTCGCGTGGCTGCGTTTTCCGGCAGGATTTCCTCTTGAGGTCGTTACCCAGCTGGACGTGAAAGAGCACAATGTAATACTCGTCTATTAGCGCATATAATTTAGAAATATTTCTTTAAATTATAATTTTCTTATAAATTTCTTCTGTGAATAATGTCGAGTTCTAGATCAAGGCTCACCCGAACTGTGATTATAGTGAATATGCGAACATTTCCGATAATTAATTTTGTACTGATTTTTTTGATAAGTTAATGTCTGAAGAGGGCTCAATCCGGTAGCCGAAATTTGTAATTTAAACTGAGTTTTTATTTTATTATATTTTTTCAATTTTACTTTTCTCTATTTGTAATGTATTCTTTTAATTGTGTGACAATTTTAAAAAATGTGTTTGACTCTTTCTTTGCCCTTTATTTATTGTTATTTATTTTGTATAGGAAGAATCCTTCAATTTAATCTTCTGTTAAATATTTCTTTAATCTATGATTTATGTAGAACGTGATCCATTGTGTTTTAATAAATATAGATTTGATCTTCATTTTGTTCTCTATTTATTCTTATTTTAATTCTCATTTTATTTTTAAATATTTCAGGTTGGCTCTATTGTTAATACTACTATGTTCTCCATTTATTACCGATGCAGTCAAGAGAGACCTCTTCAAAACATGTGATCAAAGTAGTTTCTGCCGGTAAGAATTATCTACTATTGTAAATATTTTTATTTGAAAGGTTATCTGAAAAGCTATGTAATCTTTATTTTGTTTCTTGTAGACGGTGCAGAGGGATGGAATCTGGAAAATCTCCATATCAGCTTTTACCAGATAAACTTGTACAGAATGAATCAATGATTATAGTAGATTTATTTAATAAGGATACTGGTGTCACTTACGTGGTACAACTCATCACATTAAAAGAAAACACATTTCGATTGCACATCAATGAAAAGGATCCACTGCATCCCAGATATGAAACTGAATATGCCCTTCATGATCAACCACAAACGGTAGAGATGGATTTTGTGGAGAGCACTGCTGAAACTATAACTGTAACCAAAGGCGAGAACAAAGCCATTTTATATATTAATCCATTTAAAGTAGAACTGTATTCCCAAGGTATTTTGACAATATCTGCAAATGCTCGCGGTCTTATGAGATTTGAGCATTTGCGTACAAAACCAATAAAGTGAGTATTGTTAGAAGATAAAATTGTTGTATTAAGATTTCTATAAAATTATATATATTATTGGATGTTACATAGACCAGAAGATGGAAATGTTGAAATGGTAGGAACAAATAATACTACATATCCTGGTGATGGTGCTGATAATGATCCTGGCGCTTGGGAAGAAAACTTCAAGGAGTTTCATGATACTAAACCATATGGACCAGAAGCTATTGCCATGGATTTCAGCTTTCCTGGATCAGAACATGCCTATGGTATTCCGGAACACGCTGACTCACTAGCATTGCAATCAACGAAATCTACTGATCCATATAGATTATACAATTTAGATGTATTTCAATATGAAACAAATGAACGTATGTCTATATATGGTTCCATTCCGGTGCTTTACGCTCATGGGTAAGAACATATTAAATAAGTTAACGATCTTATCAGATTTCTTGAAAAATATTCATGTAAAATTTGTTCTTGTAATATTTCAGAAAAGAAAGATCATCGGCTGTTTTTTGGCATAATACAGCAGAAACATGGATCGACATTCTATCGAGTGCAGATAATAACGTTGTAGAAAGTATTGTTAATTTTGTATCTAGATCAATTAAGAAATCTCAGGTGGATGCTCATTTTATGTCAGAATCTGGAGTGATTGATGTATTCTTCATGCTGGGTCCGAAACCACTTGATGTTTTTAGACAGTACACTGTTTTAACTGGTACAGCTCCTTTGCCACAGGTATGTTAAATAAATATTGTAAAAAATTAGAATTTTAAGTTATGAAATGTCCTAAAATATGTGTTTTATGTTTAAAACAGATGTTTGCACTTGGATATCATCAATCTCGATGGAATTATAATGATCAAGATGATGTCGCAACAATCGCCGAAAGTTTTGATACGCACGATATACCATTAGAAACTATATGGCTTGATATCGAATATACTGATAGCAAAAAATATTTTACGTGGGATGCACGTAAATTTCCAAATCCCCTTGATATGATACACAATCTTACTGCTAAAGGCAGAAAATTGATAGTTATCATCGACCCTCATATTAAACGCGATAACAATTATTTCCTACATAATGATGCCACCAATTTGGGCTATTACATCAAAACCAGGGATGGAAAAGATTATGAGGGTTGGTGCTGGCCGGGCTCCTCGTCGTATCTAGACTTTTTTGATCCAAAAGTTGTTGATTATTATACTGGATTGTACAGTTTAGATAAATTTCATGGTACTACTAACGACGTTTACATTTGGAATGATATGAACGAACCAAGTGTGTTTAATGGACCTGAAGTAACAGCACCAAAGGATCTTATTCATTATGGAGGCTGGGAACATAGAGACGTTCACAATATTTTTGGACATATGTATATTCGTGCGACATATGATGCTTTATTCCGTCGATCAGGCGGTTCTCTGAGACCATTTGTTTTAACAAGAGCCTTCTTTGCTGGATCACAACGTTATGCAGCAATGTGGACTGGCGATAATATGGCTGACTGGAGTCACCTTCGTGTAAGTTATCCCATGTGTCTCTCAATGGCTATATCTGGAATGTCGTTCTGTGGTGTCGATGTTGGAGGCTTCTTCTCGAATCCAGATTCAGAATTGTTTATTAGATGGAATCAAGCTGCAACTTGGTTACCTTTCTTCCGCCAGCATTCTCATATTGAAACAAAGAGGCGTGAGCCATGGACATTCAATGACGAAACTACTCAAATAGTTCGTGAAGCATTAAGATTACGATACTCTTATCTGCCATTATGGTACACACTCTTTAGAGAACATGAAATAAACGGTTATCCCGTTATACGTCCTTTATGGACGCATTATCCAACTGAATCTGAAACGTTCGCTATCGATGATGAGTTGTTACTTGGCGATTCAATACTCGTGCGCCCAGTATTCCAATCCAGTGCTACTGAAGTAGCAGTTTATTTCCCAGGAGAGGGCAAAATAACTTGGTATGATATTGATACAATGCAAGCCTACGAAAAAGGACATATTAAAATACCGGTAACAATTCACAAGATCCCTGTATTCCAAAGAAGTGGATCTGTCGTCCCTCGAAAAATGAGAATACGACGTAGTACAGTTGCCATGAGAAATGATCCTTACACGTTGATAATAATTGCCGATAGTAATGGCAGAGCTAGCGGCAACCTATACATTGATGACGAAGTCAGCTTTGAATATCGTCATGGAAAATATTTATATTTAAGAATAACGTTGGACAGTAATAAAATAGCATCAACTCTAATTGATAAACTAGCTTCATATGAAACACAAAGCTGGTTAGAAAGAATAGATATAGCCAATCCACCACAAGGAATTAAATCTGCCCAATTGGAATCTCACAGTGAGTAGTTAGATTCAAGTGTGAAGTAAAATCAGTCGTGCAACAAATCTATATTTTAATAATATATATTTATCTTACAGGTATGGGAAAAGTAACATTGGAAACTACATATAACCCACATAACAATGTATTAACGATACGTAAACCAGCTGTAAATATGGGCGAGGAATGGACCATCGAATTATTACATTAGAGTTATGGGTTCATTATCCATAATCAACTCAGTATCCATACCATAATGCCAATTTTCTATTACTATTCAGTTATCTGTGATCTGGATGATTGTTTCTTAGAACAAATATACAATTTAGTTATTGTAACAATAAAATGATGCCAATTGCTTCCTGAGATTAATCAATTGTATAAACAGTATAACATTTTTAAAGTACAGATACAATCTTCTATAATTTAGTTATTTTATTTTGATTTAATAAAAAAATTAAAAATACAAATTAACATTTCAGGCTACACACATCATAATAAAAAATGTTATTGTCGACTGCATTTATGTATAATAATTTAAAAATATAACTAACACTATTAAAAATATATACATTTAAAGTTTCATTATTCTCTCTGCCAGGAATGAACATATTTTAATAATAATTTATCTATCAAAATATATCAAATGTAGATTTTAAATAAATTACTTCATAAAAGAAGGCTGAAAAGATTTCTCTCAATAAAAAGTATCTTTATTTCGTTATATGCGTTCCGTTGGTGCATGTTTATGAGCTAAATATAAAAACACTATTGATGATAACGCTGATACCAAGAAAATAACGTCAAACCATCTATGATAAAAATTGAACTGTAATTCTCCTAGTACTTGCGTTATTATAATTCGATATTCTGCTGGCATATTCATCCGCATAAGAAGTACAGAAGATACAAAATACATTCCCTGAAAAAAGAGAATACCATGAAATTTGGAATATGAATAAACTCTATATAAGAATTACATGTCTTACATTATATAGACTAGCCTTACCATTATTTGCGCAAGAATAAGTACAATAATATTTGATGACTTGCTGCTAGATATGGCATAGAAAAACTAAAATAGAAAAGTTGATAGTGAGTATTGTTATTAAAATTGATGAGGCAACAAAACATTAATTAATATTCATGTTTTTTACTTTGTATTTACATATGTATCTTGTTTTATATAATATTAGAAAGTTTTACTGTATAAGATAGATAGTACATACATGTAAGTCATTTTATAGAAATTAAAAAGTGCAGAATTATACTATATAAGAGGTATATAATTGTTATATATATATTTTACATACCTTTGTCAAAGTTAACAATAATCCACGTATGGACGTTACAACAATGCAACCGACGAGATAAAAAGAAATGTGTTGCGACCAAAACGTAACATCGATATTGAAACCAATCCAATGCACTGCAATTTCAATTCCTCTAGTTACAGGATCTTTTTTGCCGACTCGATCGAATACTATGTTGATTGTAGACTATAGAAATATGTTATGTATTATTTTCTCAAAAAAGATAATTTAAATCATTAACTAATTACACTTACAATAAATATCTTCCATGTACAATACAGAGAAAAGAAATAACCCAAGAAATTAAAATATTTTCCTTGCCAAGTGGCAGCCCACTCTAGACGTTCTCTTGCATTTTGTATGTCATGCGCTTCCAAAAATAATTGTCGTGATAATTCCTCTAAAGCGATAACTTCGATTTGTAATTGCTTGACACCTATAAAACGATATGTATTGTGTTATTAGGATAAATCGTATTCGTAACTTCTTTATAAAATTAAAGAAAATATATACTTTCTTGATTTCCCTTTGTACCACCTAATGGATTTAACATTCCCCATAATCGAGATCGAGTTTCGGTTTGTCCATCAGCTTCACCCTTTCTGGCTAACGCAATTCGTTTCTTTTTCGCGATAATCATGTCCATAGTTTGCAACAATCGTTTTTCTATAGACTGTACATCCGTGTAAGAAACTGGGCGCATAAAATAAGTCATTGAAGTATATGGATAATTTACAGCGCCAAAACCTGATAGAAGAGCCATTACTGTGACACCTATAACACCTATTCGACTGACACCTTGTTCTATAGATAGCAGTCCTTTCTTGGGACTCAGTATGGGGAAAGGATCACCCACTTTCCAAAACAGATAGAGATAAAAAAGATATATGACAACTGTCAATGGCCGTATTAGATTCAGTCTTACTGCACAGATTAAAAGATTTGTTAGATTTAATATAAATGTTTGACGAAGATAATCTGTAGAAATAAGAGTTAAAATATAAATACATACCAAATCTGATATTGCTGATAATAAAATATGCTATATAAAAGGGTATCAGGACTATCACCATAAACAGAAGCATATAAAGGCCAGCATTCCAATGGAAGTATCTAGAACTGAGGAAAACAATATACCATAAACAAATATGAAAAACTGAGAATAAATCAATAAAAAGAAAAGTAAAGTAGCTAATAGATGCCTTCCATTTAGTGACACAAATGTTATTCTATCTTTCTTTACATTTCTTTGAGTAACAAAAACGGAACTAAATGAAAGGTATTTAATAAAAGCTCATGTAGATGTGCAACATATAAATATTTAATAATAAAAATTACATAAAAAAACATGCTCAATGCCACATTACTATTTGCAATTATTTACTAATTTATTATCTTTTTGTGCTTATTGTTAGGACCTGAAGAGGCCTAAAAATGTATAGTCGATAAATAAATACGTGTATATTGTGCATTTTAACATCCATGTAGGCTTTTATTAGTTATAATTTTAAATTTCTTTTTATAATGTATCATATCTTAAAATAGAATGTAAATTATTTTTTTACCTTGAGTCAAGTACTCCTGCTATTTCAAAAATAATTAATTCAAACATGGTGCATGACAACGAAAATGTTGTTGAGAAAATTAGTTGAACTAGTCTATGATGAACTTCATAATCTCTGAATAATTTCTTCACAAAGAACACCCATCCTCCTACGAAGAAAATCACCTGAAATATAAAGGAGACAAAAATAAATGAAATCTGTCATATGGAGATTCTATTCACATTAAATCTGTCCAAAAACAAATAATTGACGTATTGAAACACACGTACATATAGATTCGATATTTTACTAAATAAACTGCAAAGCTTTACAATACAAAATTTATTATAATAATCTCAAAAATATATGCATCTCACACAATTCAGTTAGTTTCATAAATATGTTATATGCAGAAAGAAAAATCCATAGACAATAATCCGCAAGGAATTAATACTGATTGAGAATATAACAAGAAATCTTTTCAGAATACAACCAAATGATTTGTATTTTATATTATGACAATATTTTATTAAATATCGTTAATAACGAAATAAACAATTGTTCACATTATTTCGAAATATACGTATAGAGCACCGTTACTCTCTTTATAACCTTAATCAGTTCAGGAAGTATTGATAAATCTGATTTTTGTAGTGGAAACAAATTTCCACCTGTGTTACGAGAATCACGATAGTGTCCTCGATGAAACCCATTTTCCACTATCGCGATTTTCACTTCGCATTGCGAAGTTTTGACCGGCGATGCTCAGCACTTGACAGGACGCAGGTGGTTCCAAACAAAACGAACACGACAGCAAATATAAATACCTAAAGCAGAGAGAAACCTGAGAGAGGTCATACCGGTCCTTCTGTTACCGTCGAAATCGTCCATACACTACCGCCAGTACATCCATTTTCAATTTGGAAACTACATACATTTTCTGACACTATCAATAAAATCGTATCGTCAAAGTAGATGTGGTTTGTCTCGGTACTAAAATCAGCATATTGTTATATCTCTGTAATTTAATTCTCCGTTTGTGAAATCATATTTTTACTACCTTCGTCTAGTCTAAGTTTATTGTTTCAGGCTTTCAAAAGATGTGGAAAAATTCATGGTTATTTTTCAACATATCTATTACATTATGAAATAGTATATTTTTTTAATGAGATTTTATGAAGGAAAACCGGACTTTGTCTTTCTTTATTTCAAGGAAATTTAAGAGTGAAATTTTGCGTCAAAAAAGACTCAGATTGGCAGACGAAAGGTTGATGATAATATATCTTGAAATCTATTCTGTATTGCACACATTTATACATATACAGAGTAATTAAAAAGTAATTTATTGTTTTTTTACTGTTATTATATTGAACACGCGTTTTTACGTTATGTGTGTATATTTAATTAATCGGAGTTTATATTTAGCAGGGTTGGGTAAGTTAATAATTTTTTAAAACTAAATTAAGTTAAAATTAATGGCTTATAAAATTAATGAAATTAAGTTAAAAGTTGAAAAAATAAAGAATTAATTTAGTAAAAGTTAAGTTAAGATTGAATTAACTTAAGTTTAAAAAAGAGTTAATTTTTAAAAAAATTATTTTTGAAATCAGAATGTCCTAATTTATAATTACTTTAAAGTAATCGCTTATAAATATAGATTATTAGATAAATTTAATTTTATATTCACATGTAAGTTACTTATATATAATAAGAGTCACACTATAAGGCGGTTTTGTAGAATCTTGCAAAAGAGAAGAATATATGTTTGCATTATTTCTCTTTCTCTTTAACCTCTATCTAATTTTCTTTAATTTCTAAAACGACTGCTCATGCATGTTTACGACTACATCGACTAGATATTTGTTACAAAGATCAATGTAAAAATTTAGGAAATGGGTGGATGTGCAACTCTGTTCTACAACAATTCTTCATCTCATTTCATATTTATGTTGCTGAAATATAATTAAAATTAGTGTGATTCAAATATAAGCTGGAATTGACAAAACCTAGTGAATCAATAAAAATTGGCTACTGTATGGTGTGACTCTTATTATAGAGTCTCTCATCATAAAATCATTGAACTTTTTTAAAATTAATTCTCTAATGTTTAAGACTTTACAGAAAAAAAATATTAGTATTAAGACAGATAGAACAATTTTTAATTTGAAAAAAGTTAATAAATTAAAGTTTAAAAGTAACTAAATTAAGTTAAAAATTAATGCATTTAAAATTAACTAAGTTATAAATTAACTTTTTAACTGTTTTTTTTAACTGTTAACGTTTTAACTAGTTACTATCCAACCCTGATATTTAGTAAAATATAAAAGTTATGTATTTTCATAGACTAATATATATTTCCATATAACATAAAAATGTCCAAGGGATATTCTCAAGAACCGTACATCCTGAGAATGTTCTAGCGTACTGAGAACGTTCGCAGGAATACATCTGTAGAATAAAATGTACCGTATATATGAGTTATTAGAAAGTGACAAATGAGATTGTTAATATGTATAAAATAATTTAAGTACCGTGATATTGAAAACGAGAGAAAAAAATATAAATATAGCCGAAATTGCATACTTTGTATCATTAACTTTCTCATTAAGTTCTTTCTGATAATTCTGCGAATGAAAATAAAAGTCAATCTGCATAAATTGTAATCAGACTACGAGTTGCCTGTTATCGGTTCTATTTTAGCCAATCTCATACAGGGAATGTGGACTAATTCCGAGACAGCACAGAATATTTATGATAAATATAAATAAATATTTCTGTTATGTATTTCTTATTTAAACTATAATGTCTTATTAAATATTTTCGTAGCATTTACTACAATAAATTTACAATAAATATTTCATAATATTTATAATAAATGTTTATGATCTATGCAATCTAAGATCACAAAAATATTCACAAAATATTTAAAATAAGCCTTATAAATATTTATAAATATTTTGTAAATCTTTCATAAATATTGTGTGCTGTTTAGATTGCAACGATGATTGGCTAAAATGTAGAATCGTTAACTAGCAATCGTAACCAGAAACCTGATAGTGTGATTACAGTTTAAGTGAGTTGATAAGAGACGATGGAAGAGGGGAGAAGAAAGTACGAGTGCTTTCCATTTGAAACATAAATCGACATAATATTGTTCTATCTTTGTTACTCATGGAGTGCCAAGAAAGAATGACGTTTGTGTTGATTTGTATCACTAAATGGAAAGCATCTTTTATGAATATTGAGAGTTAATAAGTGAAATATAGAAGTACGCTTTCTATAGCCGGTATTCGTAGTCGATTCTTATATTTGAGATTGTCTTGAGTGCAATCACATAGAGACAAAATGTATCTCCAGAAACGAGACGTAAGATTTCTTAAAGATATGTTTTATGTAAAAGACGTTTTAAAGATGTCTAAAAAACATCTTTAAGACGTCTTATGTTACGATTTTAGATTTTTTGTTGTCTGAAAAGCCTATCAGAGAGGTATATTAGCATCCTAACACATTATTTAAGATCGTCTTAAAATAAGAACGAACTATGAATATCGTTCTACATAAGAGATTTGAACGTATTACAAGGTACATTTGGTGTGATAATTTCAGATTTAGAAAGCTTATTGCTTAAAACTAATAAGTTTAGAACTTGAGACAGGTAGAGACACTAACGATTACTTATCCACCTGTACAAACACAAACACGACACATACATGAAATGACGAAATTGTCGTACAATAGGCAGCTGGGTGTCGCGGCATGTTATCTCGATGATTGACAATACTGCCTTATCTAAAATTTTAACATTTGCTTCGCGTTAGTGATCAAGTGTCTGAATACGAACGAATCGTTCACGCTCGTTTCCCTTTCCGCAAAGATCGTGACAAGTGCACACAGATCAGTGCTACAATGTGACTTAAGAATAAACCGACTGTTAAATCGAATAAGAATAAATTCAACGCCATCCAAATGTCGGATGTTTTAACTTTGTCGAAATTCTGTTTTCGTCGATCAGGAACATATACAATATATATATATTATAGCTATATATTTTTCCGTTTCTATAATTTCATATAAATACATATTTTCCTCATATACATAATAAATATATAATAAGACTTATAAAATATAAATAAGAACTGTAACCGTTCCAACTGTACAGAATTGTATTTCGTGTGTCTGTTTGAATAATTATGTAGGTATATACATTTGGAAATTTATTACATAACTTGTGAAAAACAATGGATACGTAGTTGATTTAAATAATTTTCTCGTAAAGATTTTTGTACTATTTGAAATTTTTACAGTGGCGCGTTAAATGACGTAAGAATGCAATTTCCTTGAAAAAATTCAAAATAATTATTAGCTAAAGATTTAATAGTGTGAATCAATGTAGTATAAAACAAATGTTTACGTCTTATGTGTAAAAAAGAAACAAATGATAACGTACATTTCTACAATTAAAACGTGACAATGAAAATGCGATTTTCGAAGCAGTCTTGACGCGTATGCACAAACTATGCATGTTAATAAATCTTCTCCAACGTAGTTGAAAGTTTAAAATAATCTAACAGCATTTTCAACCGTAGTGAGTTTGAATCGATCAAAGATCGATTAATCCGAAAGTACTATTATGTCATCCATTCAGAAACCAAAGATAAAACATGTAATGTCAATAATCGCTCCCGGAACGAACACATTCATTGCGGTTGTAAAATACGACGTATCTAAATGAGAAAATAATGTAATGCACAGAGTCGATGAGTTCGAGATTAGTGACGCTGGAAGAAAAAACGAAAGATGCCGGGCACTCTGACGTATCCAATTTACGTTGATGTTGATTCACACCCACCCAGAAGACGCGCCCATACATGGACCGCACAACATCGTTCTGCATCACGTGTGGCAGAAATCAATTCGCAATTTGATCGAGTGTCCCTGTCGGAATCCGTGGTGAGATATTGAAACATACTACATATAAAAGTTGGGAGAGAGAGAGACATCCAGAGTACAAAAATTTATTTATAAGATTTATTTGAATATTTACAAAATATTCATAAAAATATTTTATAAATATTTTTGTGTTCTTA
>NW_017305705.1:327051-329793 GCF_001594115.1 Trachymyrmex septentrionalis
ATATAGTCCGGATCTATATATATAATAGTTGTTTTAAACCTTAAGCTGTAAGAAATTGATCAATTACAGTCGAATGCGAGGATAATTGATTAGAGGCGATATTCAGAGTCCGTTTTTATTTCAAGATTGTCTTAAGTAACGTCTTAAGATGCTAATACGGCCTTTTGATTGTCTTATGACACTTTAAGACTGTACTTAAGACAATCTCAAATATAAGAATCGATTATGAATACCCGCCTATGATTCGTCCATTTTTTATGGCTTAAGATTTAAAATATATTCTATTGTAGGTTCGGACTTATAGATCTTAAGTGACCTTAAGATTCTCCCCAACCAATGAAATGGCTATATTTTAAGAGTGTTTAGGGCTGCCGCACACAAAATTCCGCAACAGTGACCATAAAACGTAAACTTAAGCCGATGAGCCAATTAGGATATTGCTTTAGATTTACGTAATCTAACGGAAATGGAAATAACAATAAACTTATCCATAACCTCGCAATAAGGTGAATTTCAACCGATTGAAACTCGCCTTATGAATAAGTTCACTGCTATTTCTGTTTCCGTTAATAACGTTAGAGTACGTAGATCTAAAGCAGCATCCTGATTGGCTCATCGCCATCGACTTAAATTCATGTCTTAAGGTTACAGAAATTTTGTCTGCGGCGGTCCTTATATAAGAAAAAATTGTCAATGTTATGTATGTAACTTTTTCTCTAGAACAGAAACGTAAAAAACGAAAATTTTTATGCATGATGTATGATATATAACACGCATAATGTGTATAAAAAATTTTCACTTTCCACGCCTTAGGGAAAAAGTTACACGATTGACTCTGTTCTGTACGAACATAGTCAACGTTGATATTCCTAATTTCTGTAATCAATTTCTTTCCGCGCTGCGAACAAAATAAAAAAACAAAAATGAAAATTCTTTGAAAGTAAAATTAAAATTTGTTTACTTAGAAGAGAGAAACTTTTTGCAATGCAGTAATGCAACTACAGATATACATGAAATTTCAGGTTACATAATAATCACAATTTTTAAGATCATTTAAAATTTAGATATCTAAATTTAAAAATAAATAAATTATTTATGAAATAAATTATTTATTTTTAAATTTACTAAAAATTTTTTTTTTACTAAAATTTTTTCTTAAAGTTTTCAACATTTTAATTCTTTACTCTTATAAAAATGTGCAGTATGTTTCCTTAAATGAATCTTTTTTAGTTAAATAAACTGCAATAAATTTATGAGTATTTAAATGTTATCGAATTTACCAAATCATAAAAATCTTATGTAAATCAGATGTAAGGCTATCTCATTGTGATTTTTTATTGTTTATGATATATCTTTAAGATTGAATCATGCCATGATTAAAAGATAAAAATAAATTTTTGCAATAATTTTCAAATTATTATATTAGCAATTAGCTTTAAAATAATATTTCATGTTAATACATTTTTAATTTTTAATTCAAATAAAAGTATTATAAACAGAATATTATTTTTGTATTCTAAATTTTCTTACATAAGCTGCATATATATATATTAATATTAAATTAATTAATTTTATTATACAAACAAAGTGTATTTACATAATTTAGATATACATTAAAAAAAATTTGCATCTTGTTTTATAAATTTTTTTGTAAAACTTTCATAGTTTTTACACCACGTTTCTTGAGAAATAAATAATATTTTTATCATAAAAAGGAAATTGTATAGTGGGGATTTAAAATAAATTAAGAAAAATTTTGAACAGATTTTTCATATTTATGTGTCGCAAGATATAAATGTGAAGTGCGAGCGCGATGGGTTCGTGTTTTGAATATTTAAAAGACGGCTGGCCATCTTTGAACCCGGAAGCGCGGATGTCACATCCGTCTCGATCGTGCAATGGTCGCGGAGGGGGGTTAGGACAAAATAGGTTTCTTGATGGCACACGAGAAACTGTGAGGTCCGTTAAATAGCAAGAGAGAGCGGTCGGCGATTAGGTACCAATTAAACAAACGTAACGTTAATGGCAGAGGAACATGTTTACGGTTACAATCCGACGATCGGAGTCGATGCCGATTCCGTACGTAACTCCACTTTGACAGTTTGACAAGTACAGGTTGGGTTTCGGAGCGACTGATAAAGGCGCAACCAACGAACGAGTGTTACTTTCGGGCACGGCTGTTTATTATCATGGCCTTTTTTTCCCTTCCACGAAGCGGTTTCATCGATATACACATGGTCCATTCCGACCAACAGCTTGTATCGCGATGACAATGACGAAATCGTAATCCTACCAGAAAAATATCAGTTCGTGATGTTAATCCTAAATTACACTTGCAACGTAGCAGTATTTTAACGACGTCGCTCGCACGTGTTTTCCAAATGGCGCATTAATTATCGATACTATATTTTACTATTCATTATTGTTGTAATGAAGCATTTCCGACGTAACTTTGATGTAATTACTGGCGATATGTTTTGTGCAACATAGTGCAATATTCAAGAAAGGCTTGTCTGCCATTATAATAATCTGTCGGGGAGATATCGTTTGATAATTTTTTTCTGTAGTATGTCTATATAAAAGTGAAACTTGTATTTTTCTAATTTAGTGCTTGAAACATGGTTGCGCAAATATATTGTGGTAAAATATTATAGATTTTAATTACGTTTCAGTATTGGTTGTACTTTTAATGGTATTATAAATTATATATTTATATATATAATATATATTATTGTATTCATA
>NW_017305705.1:329893-332954 GCF_001594115.1 Trachymyrmex septentrionalis
TAATTTTGACATTTATTATACCAGATGATTTATTTATTTAGAGAGACGAAACGAGCAAGTTGAGGTTAAAAGTAATCGCTGGGCATCACTTAGCTAAGAAAGATATTTTTGGTGCAAGCGATCCTTATGTACGTGTAGACTTGAACACAATAAATGGCGATCAGACAGTGGATTCTGCACTTACAAGAACTAAGAAGAAGACATTGAATCCTGTCTGGGAAGAAGAGTTTATATTTAGGGTAAGTGGAGTAAGAAGAGGAAGAATTAAAAAAAAAAGTATTTTTTCATAGATTTTTGGTGTTATTGTAATATATATTATTAACGTGAACTACCTTTTGGCAGGTTAAACCAGTAGAGCATAAATTGGTCTTACAAGTTTTTGATGAAAATAGATTGACAAGGGATGATTTTCTTGGTATGGTTGAGTTAACATTGATTAATTTACCAAAGGAACAAGAAGGTCGCTCTATTCCTGCTAGGAATTATGTACTTCGTCCACGTAGGTAAGTATTTTTTGACGATTTTGCTTCATGCTACATATTTTCCAACTTAATTTTGTATATTACACACCTTGATCTAATTTACATTATTTACATCTAGTTGCGATACATAAGTTTGGTATGTTATAACTTTTAATCAATTAGCACAAGGGATAAATTATCAATTATAATTTTAGTCGCTTTAATTTCAATTTGCAGTAATATGTATATAATTTGAATTTGACTATATAATTAAAAAAAATATCCAATTGTATATACACTTTACATTAATATTATTTTATTGAAATTTGTTTGTGCTTTGTACTTTTTTATTTGCAAATGCAAAATGAATAACTTATGAGGATATGGCTAGTAATCATTCCAGTCAGCGGTCACGAGTTAAGGGAACGTTGGAACTGTATCATGCATACATTTCCGACTCATCTAGTATCGAAAATGACAACGGAGACGTATCTGATTCAGGCGGATGGGAATTAGTACAGCCAGAGAATAACAGTCCAGTAGAGCAAAGTGCAGATGTATGTACATAATATAATCTATTGTTGTTATATTAACTTTTCTGTACTAAAATGTACATTTTTTACAATAAATGTTTAGTCTTTTCATACTTATAAAATAAGAATAAAGCAGTTCTATATAATTTTACGAAGTTTTAAATTTTAAAATACTTTTGCAGATTACGATAGTCAATAGGCCCTTACCTCCGGGCTGGGAAGAAAGACAGGACGCAAATGGCCGGACATACTATGTTAATCATATAGCGCGTTTCACACAATGGGAACGACCAGAACCGTATGTGATATAATGTTTATTAGATAATTATATTCATTCAAGTGTCTATAGTATCTATATGTGAAAATGTTATCTTATTGTAACACAGAGATACAACAGCGACGAGTGGAATTGTCGAACAACGTAATTTGGATACGGCAGCTACTGAATTTCAACGGCGATTTCATATTAGTGCCGATGATGAAGGTAGACATAGGAACTCTGTAGTAAATCAGGTAAGTTTAATAGTGTTTCTAATTAAAATTTTTTAAGTTGCTACTTTTGCATAAATGCAACATACATGTCTTACATAAACAACATATTTAATATAAAATTATACTACAAGTATTATATTTATTAATTATACTAATTTTTTAAATATATATAGGAAAAGGTTGCGTTATTAATGTTAAATCCACTTTATAATCATGTTTTGTTTTGAATAATTAAGATTGAGTTATTACTTAATGTTACTGACATTATATACTGTATTTGTTTTAGAAAATTTTTAAATTTGTTTATTCATCTTTATGTATTATAGTAAAGATAAAAAGATGCCTTTTAATTATATTTCTAAATAATTATATCTTTTTGCATAAAAAAAAATCGAAGTTGCGTAATAATATTCTCTGCTTTCAAATCTCCATACTAGCAGATGTTATGTTTCCTTTTTATTTATTTATATTTCACGTAAGATACATGTGTTCATACACACACACGCACAAAAATCTTAATATGTAATGAAATCATTTATGAAATTGTGTATAAATATATTGATTCAGTGGCGCATTTGTATAAAAATACAGGCACATGTTAATTGTATATTATGTTAAATTTTATGAAATTATTTTATTATAAGTTTCTTTATGATGTTCGCAAGAATTTTTTTGACATTTATTTATGAGTTTTTGTTATTGCATATTTTTATCCATATAAGAATGTGTTTAGCAAATAATGTAGTAAAAAATAGGAATATATTTTGAATTAGTAGAGGTAATATTAGCAATTTAGCGTTAAACATTAATAAGATTTATTAAAAAGCATAAATAGCTTCTTCTTAATATGTTATTAAATGGTTAAATAACATTTTTAAACGTGTACACATTTAAAATTTCGGCATTAGTACATCTATTCATACAATTCGTATGATTAGCATGCAGTATGTAGAAATTTGTGCATGTGTGTGTAAGGATGGTGAAGTTCTACGCGAGGACGATGAAGATTCGGAAGCAAGAGATTGTGAGGGTGGGGATCATAGGGGAGGGGGTATTGGGGATACTTCTTCAGACTCTGGACGTTCAGTCGATCAACGTGGCTACCTTAGTGAATCTGAAGAACAGGTATTAATATACATAAAGTTGTTATATTCATTTTTAGTTGAATGTAACGCTTAATACGTATATATTTATATGTGTGTGCTTGCTGTAAAGTGAATAATAGCATATGTAAGTTTTATTTCATGCATCAATCCCATTTGACGTATTCAACTATGATAAAGCTAAGTCATATAAATTACATAAAGATACATATATATTCTAGTTTCTTTATACCTGTTATAACTATTATAGTTACATTTATTAAAAACATGTTATTGAATAGGATGTGCAAAAGCATATATAGAAATAAACAATAATAGAAACCAAAATTGCACTATTATTACATAATATAACATAGTAATATTGAATTTATGTAATAATAGCGCAATTACTATAGTCTCATTAGCCCTTTCTCTTAATTTATTTATTTGCATATATAGAAATATTTATATATCTATTTTTATTATATATCTT
>NW_017305705.1:333063-347757 GCF_001594115.1 Trachymyrmex septentrionalis
TTTCTTTTATTACTTATTATATATTTATTATAAATTACATAAATAAATAAATTATATAAATGTATATATTTTAAAGTAATAAAATTCTGTATGTGTTCAAAATATATTCTCTTGAAATTATAATATGTGCACTAGCTTATTTATATTAATATACACATCATTCTCATTTTATATTCATATATTGTTTTTTATTGGATTATAATATACAAATATTTTTATATTACATTTACAGACTGATGATAACATCGACAGTCCGGCTGGTTCGAGACGTTCATCAGAGCAGGTACGTTTATTTATTTTATTATATCATTTATATTATCTAATATTTTATATATAATATTTTTTCTTTTATTGCAAAAATTTTAGATTGACAGTCCCAAACCTACTCTTCCTGTGTCTAATGACGAAGGATTGCCTCCTGGTTGGGGCATGCAAGTAGCACCTAATGGTAGAATATTTTTTATTGATCATAATGAGAGGGCTACAACTTGGATTGATCCCAGAACGGGAAGACCAAGCTCTATACCTAATAATATTGCACCATCAACGACATCGAGAAGTGATTTAGATCAATTAGGACCGCTTCCAGAAGGATGGGAGGAAAGAGTACATACAGATGGACGAATCTTCTTTATAGATCATAGTATGTGTATTATTTTTTATAATTTCAAGTTTTAAACTTAAATTATAATAATATTACACATATATATATAGTATTTATTTATCTTTTTTTGTTATAGATACACGAACAACACAATGGGAAGATCCGCGTATGTCTAATCCTCAAATTGCTGGCCCGGTATGGTTACAAACATTTTATTATATGAATCTTTTTATGTAGGAAAATAATATATACATATATATATATTGTTTTTAGTGTAGATATGTATATATAAATTTAACATATTGTGAATTGTTATTCTTTTTCAGGCTGTACCATATTCAAGAGATTACAAGCGTAAATATGAATATTTGAAATCACAATTGAGAAAGCCTGTATGTAGATATGTTCATTACTCATTAAATTTTGACATAGATATGGTTATATTATATCTGTCTAATCTTATTACAGAATAATGTTCCTAATAAGTTTGAGATAAAAGTTGGCCGAAATAATATTTTGGAAGATTCATATCGTATTATAAGCTCTGTTAACAGAGTTGATATTCTAAAAACGAAATTATGGGTAGAATTTGAAGGAGAGGTAGGCTTAGATTATGGTGGCCTTGCAAGAGAATGGTTCTTCTTATTGTCTAAGGAAATGTTTAATCCATATTATGGACTCTTTGAGTATTCTGCAACGTGAGTATAGAAACTCTATTTTAGTGTTTATATGTAATATATGATCTCTCTCTCTCTCTCTCTCTCTCTCTCTCTCTCTCTCTCTCTCTCTCTTCAAAACAAAAATGGCATGATTTTTTATTTTTAGTGATAATTATACACTGCAAATTAATCCTTGTTCTGGTGTATGTAATGAAGAGCATTTGAATTACTTTAAGTTTATTGGGCGCATAGCAGGAATGGCTGTTTATCATGGCAAGCTTTTGGATGGTAAGTCTTGATATGTAGTAAAATTATAATATTTGTAATAATAATATATGTAATGTACGAAATGTAGGTAATAAGATAATTAAATTAAAAAATTTTATTTTTTAGCTTTCTTTATTCGACCATTTTATAAAATGATGTTGGGTAAAGCAATTGATCTGAAGGATATGGAGAGCGTTGATTCTGAATATTACAACTCGCTTTTATGGATTAAAGAGAATGATCCTAGTGAATTAGAACTCACTTTCAGTCTTGATGAAGAAAGCTTTGGTCATACATCCCAAAGAGACTTAAAGCCAGATGGTGCTAATATTCCTTTGACCGATGAAAATAAGGACGAATATATAAGTTTAGTTATACAATGGCGGTTTGTATCTCGCGTACAGGAACAAATGAATGCCTTCCTAGAAGGTTTTAACGCTCTTATACCACCAACATTAGTAAAAATATTTGATGAACATGAACTGGAATTGTTAATGTGTGGTATACAGCATATTGATGTGAAAGACTGGAAACAAAATACTTTATATAAAGGAGACTATCACGCAAACCACATGGTTGTACAATGGTTTTGGAGAGTCGTTTTGTCATTTAGTAATGAAATGCGTTCTAGATTATTACAGTTTGTAACTGGTACATCACGTGTTCCAATGAATGGATTCAAAGAACTTTATGGAAGTAATGGACCGCAATTATTTACAATTGAGAGGTGGGGTACACCAGAAAATTATCCACGAGCTCATACTTGGTGAGTTTTTATTTTATAAAGATATTGCATTTGCTAAAATTTTTTTAATTTACTTCAAACTATATATACATTTTGTCTATTTTAGTATTATATTTTTTAAAAATAAATAAAATATAATCATTTACTAGTTTTGTTTATTATTAACGATGAAATAATTTCTTTTATATAAATATGTTATACAATAACATAAATTGTTCCAGTTTTAATCGTATTGACCTTCCTCCGTATAAAAGTTGTCAACAACTCAGGGATAAGCTAGTTAAAGCAATTGAAGGTTCTCAAGGCTTTGCTGGAGTCGACTAGCACGAAATACCTTTGTTCATGATGATATCTGTAATATAATAATGTATATAATTACATATATCTTATAGAGGTACACAGAAAAAATATTATCTTAATACGATTATCTATTTAAAAATTTCTGCACTTTAATGATTTTGTTGTCTCAATTATGAGCAACAGCATTATAAAATATATTAAAAATAATATGTTTAAAAGTTAAATCGCTTAGTTTTTCTAAATAACTTTCGATAAGTCTTTCAGCATATGCTACGCTTTTGAAAATACTTATTATAATGAAAAATATTTACATAACTGAAGTAGACTGTTAAAACTTGCAGTCACATATTAACTAATCCAATTTTAAAGACATGCCATATTCTTACTATTGCAATTATGGGATTTTTTAGGAGAAGTCATTTGGCTGCTATAACAATGTGATATTATGATATTGATGTATTAATTGATTCTTTTTTCTTTGTTAATAATATTAATAATGTTATGAAATATAATTTGTGCAATGGTTGTATATGATAAAATTATGACAAATTGTTTCAAAATGACATTATAATGACATGTTATCCTAAAAATTCTGTACACATAGATATGCTATCTTTTTTCTACTTCTAAATCACAAGATATTATATAATGCTATTTTGTTGTCAATAAACTCAATTTTTGAAATTTGTATTTATATTAAAATTTTGGTAAAGAGAATTAATTAACTTTCTTTTTAATTAAAAAATTTATTCTATAATTTTTTATATTCTTTACTCGAAATAATTAATTATTTTATAAAAAGTACATTGTTTTTCTAATCAATCAAACTTTTTTGATATTGTAAATATGGATTATATACATCATAATTTTAATTATATTTTTATGGCACACCAAACTATGCTTCTCTTTTTCAATTTTAACAGCATGTAAATTTTTAATTTGCTTAATATGTAAAGCTGTTTATATCTTTTGTTGAAGGGCAAATATAAAATGCTTGTCATATATATTTTACATGCATACACACACGCACACACACACATACAATGTGTGTGTATGTGTGTGTATATGTAGATGTAAAATACATGTTTTTCTTTATATACGTTGTTCCTTTTATGATTATGAAATAATAAAAGATAATATTATACATATAAATCATATTGTTCAAGAATGTATACTCTTATATAATATACAGAAGAATATAAACAGTTTTATAAACATTATTATGTTATTAGAAGAAAAGGCAAGAAACGATAAAACCAAAGCTAATGTTGTAACGATTTTATTTCAAAATTTTTACTTTATTTTATGCTAAATAGTATGAAATGAAATTATAGAATAAGTTATTAGATGAAAATTCATATTTTACATTATATTAATATATAAAGTAAAATACGCAAAATTTTATAAGCATACTAATAAACTTATTTATAAAAAGATATATTGAATTAACAAATTAATTGGTTGCAGGTGATATCATTAATAATATCTTGCTTGTTCTTCTGAGTTGATAATGACTTGGGGATATACGTTGCATTTAGGAAATATAATTGTATACAATAAATGAAGTATAACAAGTTGATTGTTTTTCAAAAATCTAAATCGTTGTGTATATTTTGTCAATATTCAGATGCAACAAAACTCAATAGTCTCGCATAGTCTCGAAAATAATTTAAATATTGCTCCTTGTTAATAATCGAAAATGACGAAATTAGTATCAGATATGAATGCCTATCTTGTATTATAACATTTATTCACAGAATTAACATACATTCTGAAGGATACGGAGTTAATATAACATTCCATCCTGTTTGTACAGTTTATTTTATTGTAAACAAGGTACGTCCCGTTAGATAATAAATAATATTGTCATGACAGAAATTTTGTGGCCTTAAATTCTGGTTATGAAATTTCTTATTTTAATAAGTCTCTCGTTCGTAAAATCTAGATTTGTATAATAGTAAAGTGCGCCAATTATTCGTTAAACGAATATCATTTGGTATTTCTTCATCTTCATATTAGATTTGCAGAGCGATATATATAAGCTTATATTTAATATGTTAGTATTTCCTAGCTTGGGAGATGACAAGTTGTATCCAGTGTAATCTAATATGTTATGAAGTGCGTTTAAGACCCTAAGCTCATTAATGGAGCAATGAACAACCAGCGCGCAATCTAATCTTCATAAATTAAAGTTAAGATCGGATAAAGAGGAAGATTGTCATTATGCATGTACAATGCAGTGTTCTCTGAGTCTGTCTTTCAAAACTGGTGATTTTATATTAATACTTAAAATCTATTTTTTTTTTTATAATATGATCGTATATGATCAACAAGATTGGTTCACTTAATTTATTTCAAAATATGACAAGCACGCATGTATGCGTTCGTTTAACATACATATCATATGAATTTCATGATTTGCAAAAATAGTATGGTGAAACAATAAGTAGTACATGTAATTAACGTTAGATGGACTTATAGAATATTGTCATAATGTAATGTAGACGATGCGAGAGACACGTAAATTTTTGTATTCAAGTTTGAGTATGTTCTATTTGTAGCTTCTTGTATTATATTCTTATATAAAAAAAATCATAAATACGAAAAAGCAGTACATGATAAGATATCTAATGAATTTAATAATTGCGTTTGGTATCCTATGTATCGCATAAACATTTTTACAGACAGACACAGAGTGTTAAAATTGTATTTATTTGTAAATCGACGATATCAAAAAGAAGATTTAAATGTAGGTATTATCAGATAGATATTCTATTTGAAAATAACCGCATTTATGCTTGATCTATATAAATATCCCGTAAAACTTAATGCCTTACGATAATTATATCACGCATTAGAATATATCTACTTAATGTTTGCATTATTATTTACTGATGTACGTTGACTTTATTATCGCGTCAGGTAGCTATTGTTTGACAGTATACACTTTAAGTGTCTTTATCTATATGTCTATACTTTCACTACCAATGCCTTATTTAATTTAGGACGGAAGGAGACTTAATTGTTTTAAGCTAGCTCAATGTGGTATACAACACGTTTTATTTACATATACTTACATGCACGAACTGAAAGAAATGCGTGACTTAATTACGTTGTATTCGTGTAAATATAAATATAAATAAAAAAGAATACGCTGTAATATATTATATAAAAAAAAATGAGCGCTTCTATATCGCAGTTGCAACAAGGAATACATAAAAGATATGCTTACCGTGCTATGTCCTTGCGTTATGATTATTAATTACTAACGAATACGGTGGAGTTTTCAATCATGAAAAAAATTTTAAGTATTAATATTATATTTAATGAAATTAATATTACAAGGCGAATTATGTTCTTATATAATATATATTGTGGAAAACCATACTATATATGCAAATAAATTATATTAAAAAGTTGCACATCACGTAATTCTTAATATCCACATAAATGATACAGAGATGCTTTTAGATCTCTTGATCTTGTAGATTTGTCGTTTTTATGTTATTAAATACGTCTCAAAGCACCAAAAAATGTATTGACAGAAAAAATCAAAATATTATTTTTATCTTATGAATTGTTTGGTCATCATTAAATCTAACGAGATACTCAATAAGTTATTTTTTACAAATTTTACATGTAATTAATAAGATTATAATTTGCAGATATTTTTTTAAGATAATAGATTGGATTTATGAAATATTTTATCGGCTATGATATACTTTTATTATATAATTGTTTTATTATATTAAAAATATATCAATTTTACAATAATGTATTATATTCCTTGATTTTCATTCTTTAGAAGAAATTTAGATTCTATATATCGAAGCAACAAATCATTAAATTCATTAATTCGGAGGATCCATTGTGTACCTTGAAATAAGGTAAAACTTATAAAGTGAGTAAATTCACTAAGTGTTAACAAATGAAATGGTAAATATTCCAATAAATTTGTTTTTCTTTTCATTTTATTCTATCGGACTATTTCAGGTTTCCGAATGCCATCCAGGTCATCATTTTATCCTTATTGCTGACCGAATGTTAAAATGATACCCAGAGAGCACTCGAGTGGGAATCTGGACGCGCCCCTGATTTTAAATGAGTCAGCAATCCAATGATTCTCGTCATCATACCCGATCAGCGTTCGAATTTCCCGCCCGACGCCGCGCCATCGAGTACACCCACGCGCCGCGAGATGGCCCTAGTCGCGAGCACATCCGCAGAATCAAAAAAGACAGTTGGGAAGTGTAACATCACACATCGATTCGGCGGCCCGCGTCGAGCCCGAAAAAAAAACTTTCTTCTTCCGCGTTCCTTGGGCCCGAGCTGTGTGCGGTCGCGACGAAACCGCTTAGCCCCGCGTCTAACGTTGACGCGCGCGTACGCGTGTGGTGCGGTGAATATAAGTGACTCCGAACGACGTGAGTACAAAGCGCGTTGCGCCGATGGAAACGTGACTGTCCCCTCGGTTGTATGTGGTGATTCCCGTCACGGGCAGCGACAGTGGGTAGCGGGTAGCAGCCCTCTCGTTCAACCCCCGTCTTCCGAGAGCCACGTCGCCGACATCGAGGGAGGGAAACTCGGCGTTCCGATAACGACCGCGGTGGAGGTCACTGCATTGCGGTGAGTACGTCGAACCCTGTATACACTTTGGCTTTCCGTACGACGTTTTTGTAAGTACGACACGGCACGCCTCGTCAACGACGGAATCCCGCTCCATGAAATTCTTTTCGCCACCCTCGTATCATACAAGCGAATCTCGTCGACCGGCCGTCAAGGGTTCATTACCCCCTCGGCAACGAGTACACACACGGCGCGGCGTCGCGCTCGGTCGCCGTGGCGAGCTTTCCGCCCCGCCGTGTCCATTGAAGATCCCTAAATCCCTTGCTGATCTCGTAGTAGAATCCTCGCGAAATTTTTGAATGCCCCGCGATGAGAAATTAGCCGCGAGAAGTTGGTCGCTTAAAGCGACGTTCGCAAGTACGGATTCAAATGCTGCGTACCGATCACTATCGGGATGCTTCTGATATTCGCCGCAATTTCTCTCGTGATCGATTGACGTTTTGAGAGTTTCGGAGTTTCGTTAGGGCAATGATAGAAGCGCGTTAAAGATCCTCTTAAAGACTTTATTGTAACACATGCTGTAGACATGTATTACTGTGGAACAACATAAATAATTAATTCTTATGCTGCAGCCATGATGTTTATACATTTGCGATATTGCAGCTGCTGGAAGTGGAAGCTAAGTAGAATATTGCACAAAGGTAGAATTAGTTTTTTATAAATACTGATTTTAATTACACTACATTACAATGTAATTTGTAATTTAATACACACGTATGTGTGTGTAATTTTACATGCAGTAAATATCATTCTATTGCCGAGGAGTGATTATTCAATTTACCTTCTTTTTTTTAAGTAACGGTTATCTTCAACGAAGAATAATTTCTTAATAATGATCTTAAAAATATACTTGTTAAAATTATTAGAGGAATTATATAGTATTCGAAACAAGAATTTATTTTCTTTTGAATATTACAAAATTGATTGAAGACGCAACTTTGTATAATAAGAAAATTGAATTTGTTTTAATTCAATAATTAGAATGTTAAACTTATTAGGATTAAGAATACATTTTGAATGTGAGCTTACGAGATTTGCGGGTATATACTTTTTAAATATTTAAAACAGTTTATTAATGCTTATGTAATATTTATATATTTTTCTGTGTTATGCATATTTTTTTAAATAATAAATAAGCAAATTAGAAAAAAAAATTAATTAGTTAAGTAAACATATCCATATCTATGTAGTGACACATATTTATATATTTATTTATTTGAGTAATTAGTTATTAAAAAAATTTACCCGCCTGGCGCATTAAAGTGCTTCTCGTATTTCGTTAATAACCCGCATTAAAATTTACTCAAAAATATTATTCCCATATAAACTCAATGCAAAATGCTCCATCGCGTATAATTTAATCATCTATGAATATTTTTCATGCAAATTAAAACATTGCTGTTAAAATGGAAATATATAATATGTCGAGTGTTTTATTTTATTAACAGCAATTAATATCTTTTGCGCCATTCGTGGGTGATATATAATCATTTAGGATTTAGGATGTCAAATGACATTCTGCATCGTGTTGAAAGGAATTAAAATTATTTTACACAACGTATCTAAAACTATAATTGTGTTAAGCTATTAATATATCATTGTTACTTTTGAAATGTTTATTATCTTAATCCATTGTATTACGTCGTATATGAACGTTATTATTATTTATTTAAGCAATCTAAATATGAAAATACATACGAGTTCCATGCAAAGGTAATTTTAAGCTTTGATAGATTAACAGTTAACATAATTCTCGCTTCCATGTTTTATGTTAAAGTTACATCGGAACATTTGTCGCGTGGCGTTTCTTCATTTGACGCCTCTCGTCAACGTTTTATCGACGTAATAAAATAATATCCGAGAGGAATTTTTTAACCATCACCGTATGTTGTATCACGCGTCGTGCGTTGGCGTATTTATATTGCGTCAGTACTACTGTGTGACACAACAGTATCGTTTAGCAATAAACACAGATAAAACTCTTCTGCGGTATTGATGTATATATTATGTAACTAATAGAGTCATCTAATCAATCCGTGCTTTTCGCTTTCCTCTCGCGAAGAAATGAAAGCTTAAAACAAGGGATCGTTGGATCTATTAAAACATTAGATCGAATACGCCGCAGTAGTAGCGGTTTTATTTGATATCGACTCGTCGCCGGTTGGCGTGTGTCTGTTTTTATTTAACTCACGTGATCACCTTGCAGTATCTCTCAGCAATACGTCGATATTCTTCTGTATTTTTCGTTGATATCTTTTTTTTCCTTCATCGAAGCGAAACTGAGAGAACGCGCGCGCGCGCGCGAATAAATATCAAGATGAGTGAAGTGATGTAGAAAGCCAGCAATCGCCATCGAGCGTTAATTAACACTCGATTAATAGCATCCTTTTACGTTTGCGAGCAGCGTGTGTCGCTTTGTCTCGAGCTATTTATTAAAGCGCATCAGTTTACATTGTCTTCTCGTATCCCGCGCGCGGCAGCTTAGGAGTGTCAAATGGGCTTTTCACATTAATTAAGAGATCTAATAATAATTAACCGTTCTTTGGCTGTTGGAGTACTCGAGCTCACTTGCCTTGTCAAAGGAGAATTGGCATAGTTAGTCGAAAATTGAGATCAAATATGTATCCAAAACATAAATATGTATTTAATAATTCTACATTGAAAAACAAATGAATTTTAATAGGCATTTGCTTGGACAGTTCTAAATAAATATTTACCAATTGTACATATATTTATTTGGTGCAAGAACTATTAATTTGTTTAAGTTTAACTACTTATTTTTTTATTTTTTGAGCCTAAATATTTATTTACTGTAAATGTTTATATAATATTATTCTTCAAGAAATATATGTGTTAAGATTTAATAAATTTCTTTCAGTGCGATATATTACAATTTTTCTGATATTAAATTAAAAGTACAGTTTTACTTTATAGCTTATTTTATATATATTTACGTGAAATAATTTCTATCATATTGTTATATCAATCGGAAGCCATAATTTTTTTTTTAATTTTTCAATTATTGATTCTTCTCTAAAGTCTTCTACAATTGCGTAAGCGTTGTAAAAAGTTGTAGTTGTAAAAATTGATCACAAATGAATAATCCTCACGTTCGATTGTGATTAATCAATTTTTACAATTACAACTAATTACTTACAAGTAGTTACTCGTATGCAATTGTAGAATTAGGCGAAAATTGATTAATGTTTAATTCACTCCAGGAGTGACAAGAAACGATCATCAAGTTTTTTGCATCATTTACCTGTCAAATTGCGTCGTGCTGTACATATATGAGGATAGACAACTGGTGTGTTGCGTTAATTACCGCGCTCGTAATTAGCCGTGTTTTTTCAATCGATTGGGTGTATTCTAGTGAATGTCCAGAGCGATGCAGTATCCAACAAGAAGATGGCGTCGATGAATCGGCTAGTGAGTTTAAATTCTCCCTCTTTACATCCCCGGGATTAATTGTTCATTTATTTTAGTCACGATGGCTGCATTTAGGGAGCACGCTATGCTATCAGGTGCGTAAGTACGTCTAATGAATGATAGAACGTATATAACGCTGATAGTGTACTCCTGGAACGCAGCCGACGCGATAACTCGATATCACGTTACAGTGACGATAGCATTTTGTACCTACACAGTTGGACAATTTGTGTTAAATTTAATGCATTTTAATTATGTGTCCCAAATGGTCTATTCAGATTTTTGTATTAATTCAACGCAAGATGAATATGTCAGGAAGTAATAAAATATTACGTAAAAAATTAACACAAAAAACGTAACCACGGCACAATTTATAAGCAATCATATTTTTCCATTAAAATTATCATTTATAACATTCAAATTAATATGTTATAGTAAATTTAATATTTGTGTAATATGTTAAATTAATACATTTTATTCATTTATCTTACAATTTACGTTGTAGAAACAACATTATTTTTATATTATTTGCTTACTTACTCATAAATTATGTTATTTTAACATCAAGAAATGTTGAATACATATTAATTTAATGCAAAATATTCCAATAACATAATCACACGATGTTGAATTAATATTACTTATAGAATATAAACATTCGATTTTTTAACAAGGACTCGAGTGAATTGTTTTTAACGCAAATATTTTTAAAGCGGAATAGATATATGTTTGATATATTTGGCGAAAGCGAGAAAGGAAGTTGTAGTGTAGGAATAAAAAAAACAGATCGTACGTGCTGTTTAAATGTTCTTGTGAGACGTATTTATTAAATGTAAGGTAGTACGTATAAATATCATGATTATAATACAAGGTTTCCTGTTTTGAAATGGGAAACTTGCATCGCCTATGTTCGTGTTTGTAAACTTATCTGCTTGAAACATCTTCGCGGAAGGGACTATCTCGTCACAATTCCGAGTTTAGTCGCGGGTAATCCTTAATGGGTAAAACGTGACAATCACAACGTGCCGTTCTCAGACGTACGCGCGTAGTCGTGCAAGACGATCCTTTGATCGCGATAAAACGAGGCGAACGCGTTGCTCGTAAATATCCGACGGCGCACATCGCAAAATTATGTCGTTGGGCGAATCACGTTCCGCAGCGCGGATACCGATAGCGTCGTCGTGTGTAGGGTATGACTGTACAATACACTTGGAGCATCCATTCATTCCCCCGTGTTCGCGTGCTCGGACGCTCGTTTCTGAATTTTAATCTAAATTCTTGTTTAGTTCGGTGTTGAACATTTTTTTTTTTTTTTTTTCTTTTCTTTTCTCTTCTTTTCTTCCCCACGACGCGACGCGACGCGACGTCGACCTTCTTCTCGTCGGGGAATTGCGTCGTTCTTTCTGCCATTCCTTTCCTTTTTCCGCAGTTCCTATCGAGCATTTGAGTTTCGCGCGTAGTCGACACGTGTTATAATTACGGAAATTCTCAGAAAACCGAGACGTGATGGCGCATCGTTGTGTTTTCAATCAAAACCTCCGAGCAATTTATTTATACGCGGAAGTCAGCGCTAGACGACACCTGCATAGTGCAGGCTGACAGGCAAAAAATTTGATTTTTTTTCTCGTAAAATGCTTTTAACGTTTTGAAAGGTGTTCTAACCGCAGAGAAATAGAAAAAAAAATTTAGAAAAAAAAATTATTTGACGCCGAATATGCGACGTGTCCCACTGTAAAATTCGTGGTTTGACTTTTGCGGTATTGCGTCACCCTGCCAACTTAACAACTCGCAATTCCAAGTTTCGATTTTTTTACGTACGTAAAACATCCCAGTAATCGAACATCTATAATGCTCCAGACACACCACATTTATTATTAATCTCAAATGCTTTTTTTATTACAGTGTCATAATTTAATTGTATTTAAAGATTACAATTAAATTATAATATTATATTTTAAAAAGCATTCGAGATTAATAATGCACGTGTAAAAAAGCATTGTGTATTAGTTTGCTGAAAACGGTTCATTAACGACGTTCTTGTTAACAATTTGTGCTGAATTTTTAACATATTTAGAGCGTTAATTTAACACAATGTGATTATTTTATTTAAAGACTTTCGTGTTAAATTGATACATTTAACATTTCTTAATGTCAAAATAACACGATTTATGAATAAGTAAACAAATAACGTAAAAAATAAACTGTTTTAAAACGTAAATTCTAAGATGAATAAAATATAGGTTAATTTAACATAAATCATAAATGCTAACTTTACTGAAAAAAATATGCTTTCACGGTTTGTTTATAAACTGTGTCAGCATTACCTTTTTATATTTATTCTTTTACATAATATTTGTGTAACATATTCACATTCCTTCTAACATATTTATTTTGTGTTACATTAACGTAAAAATTTGAGTGGACATGCGATTATTTTAAATTTTACACATTTTTTCCAACAGAGACATAAACAATTAAAATTTTTCAAGTACACGTTCGATCATTGGGACACGTGTATCTCATCTTTCACACGTTGCTTGCAATATTTTTTAAAACGTTAGAAACGATAAATATTACGAACTCACGTAGATATGGGAGGTAGAGACATAGGACTTCATTCTGATGCTATTATTAGTTCCGCGAAACTGGCGAACTTTCAACTCTGATCCGTTTTGCACGTTGCAATAATGCTATATTCACTGGTCTTGATATAATGCGACGCTATTAACGCGAGTAAGTGTCTCCATTTCGTATCGTGATACCACAATGAATGAGCATTAAGAATGCGGCCGAGAATGGGCTGAGAGGACACGGATGAAAAGGGGCGAATTAACAGGCAGCTGGAGGACGTAACTGCAATGAAATGGCACGATAAACGCGTTAATATCGCCGACTCGCTGCCGTGGAAACCGCGGAAACTGGGAAAACCGATAGACAGGGGACGCGCCGTCGACAAAGCCGAAAGTTATCCTAGATTACAATTTAGGTACACAAAGCGCTGACATCTCTGATCAAATAAGTTATTATGCTGCTATACGTGACGATCGCTCGCAAGACGGCGGACGTACCGCTTTTGACAATCCCCATTGTGTGCCTCGTTGTTTGCGTAACAAAGTCGCCGAAGAATTCACTTTACTTGCTTTTATCGGAAAATTAGTTTGCCACCTTATGTTCGCTGCTTTATAATCGGGATTCGAACTCGAAAGTCCATTACTTATCGAAAAGTTCTCCCGCTTTTGTTTTCGTTCATCTCGGGATAGAATGACGCGTGAAATTATTAAACGACGTCGCAGATGTTGCGAATAGTTATGGAAGGTAACGAAGTAAAAATCGATAAGGGCGAAGACGTAGAAAAAGTGCCGTGTGTTCCCCGATAGATTTGCATTTTTATCGATTAACTGAAAAATTCGCGATATGTTCTCGGATTAACGATGCGTAGGAAATTTCGTTCGTGTAATTCGTGATTTGCATTATATAATGGGACTATTGTTTACAACCAATAATGTAAACAATTAGATCGTTAAAATTATTGTTGTAAGCGAAGTTCGGCACGGTGGCGCGAGGTCAACTTCACCACAGTCGGCGACAAATGAAGCCGTGTAACTAAATTAGTTGCTATTCTATTTAGTTCACTAATTGTCGACTATACAACTAGTACTATTACGATTGTTGTTTAATGTAGTTTTCATATTGTCCGCACTAAGCATTCGATAATTTCGCAGAATACTGAAAAATAGTTTTCTTTAGAGCCGCGCAGACGCGGTTTCTCGCGGAACAGCCAAAGAACAATATTGACACTCAAGTTTCACATAATTCCACGTGTAATGTGGATCGTTATTATAACGTCATATTTTCATTTAAGACATGAATATTTATAACTTATGTGTATATGCGCTTTATATACTCTGTAAATTCTTTGGAGTGGAATCTCATTTTAAAGAGTGAAAATTGACCTAATCTTGAAAAGTGGCTCAATTTTCAATCTAAAGATTTTTTTTGTTTTTTTTTTGTTTTTGTTTTTGGAATGACAATTTATTTTAAACATTTTAGGGAGTGTACTTACA
>NW_017305705.1:347857-348507 GCF_001594115.1 Trachymyrmex septentrionalis
TCTAATCTTGAAAAGTGGCTCAATTTTCAATCTAGAGATTTTTTTTTTTTTTTTTTTTGGAATGACAATTTATTTTAAACATTTTAGGGAGTGTACTTACATATCTCTTTTATCAAGAAAATTTTTTAACGTTTTATAGTGTCATTGTTAGAAAAAATGATACTTTCGCGTGAAATTTCGTATGTAGACGTTGCAATCGGACGTTAACGTTTTCTGTCCTAAATGGAACAATAATGATGATAATGCTTAAGAGCATTTCTAGAAACGAGCGAGGCTTTTTCGACTTTTCTCTCGGTCATTGCGATTCTTTTCTATGTAATACTAATACACGGTACGTGCTACTCGGGCCGAACAAAAGCGTCGTCTACGGTCGTCTCATCGGAGCTTCGACACAACCCCGCTGTTACTTCGATTGTTCCGGGCGCATCTACGGAATATTTATCAACGCGCCATCCACGATCCTAGGCCGCAGAGCGTCTTTAATAACGGGCGCCGTGCGATGCAGGGCCGTATTGATTTTGAGGCCAAGGTGCGCCGCAAGGCAGCTTCCAGCTCGCCAACGTACATGTGTATGTGTGCGTGTGTGTGCGTGTGTGTGTGTTTATGTGTGTGTGTGTGCCAATGGATATTAACTCTCGGACGTGGTCCTG
>NW_017305705.1:348607-352385 GCF_001594115.1 Trachymyrmex septentrionalis
CATGTGTGTATGTGTGTGTGTGTGCCAATGGATATTAACTCTCGGACGTGGTCCTGTCTAGAACATACTCAACTAGGCATGCTGGCGTACCGAGCACGAAATTTGTATCAATGTATGGAAAATGAAATTCCGGTTGAGTAACAGTGTGATGTAAAACAATGCACGACGCTAATTACCTGTCTTGTTGAATCGCTGTCTCTGGGTTTTATTAAAAAGAAAATTTACTTAACCCTTAAGCGGAAGTGAGGTGGCTCCCTAGATATAATTTTCTTTAAAGCCTTGTTCTGAAAAAGGAAAAAAGTATAATTGTTCAGATACCCCGAGAAGTCTTAAAGTTCATTATTTGTACGTTCTTTTATCCCATAAGAATTAACGAGGGTTGCCATAAAATCTGGGAAATCTGCGAAAAATTAGGGAGTTTTGTAAAATATTTTGTAAAATTAAAATTTTTAAGACTTTAAAGAAGGTTTTTGTCTTAATACGTACATCTATATACATTGACTACAACATAACTAACATAATAACTGTAAAAAATATAACTATAGAATTTACTATAAATTTTTTTAGTACTTTTTTTGGCACTCCATCTATCAATTTGTAATACCTTTAATCCTCCCCTGAAAACTGGGATCTTTAAAGGCAACATCGATATTTTGATCGTGAATTTTGATAGATAAATTTAAATCTCTAAATACAATCCGACTTCTACGACGGTAAAAACTCGTTGCTAAAGCTTTGATGACTATGTACCAGCATTTTTTTTTTTTTTTCAGATTTTATATAATCCGAAACCATAAAAAATTTGCTCCGTTTCTCAAAGACCCTTATTACGTTGACGGAAATGTTTAAAATTTATGTTGCCGCAGGATTGAAACCATCTATCTCACCCAAAGGTTAATTAAACTCATAGAACGACAACGGGATATACATGGCCCTTGGAAAAATGGATTTATCTTATTGTTCCATTTTTGCGCGCGAAACCGTGTGCATGATTCGCGAAATGTCGAACGGAAGAGTGGATGATCGTCCGCGTTCCATTGTCGAAGCGGGATATTAACCAGTCGGCGTGTGCGCGTTCTAAAGGATTATAATGGAAACGAAATTCATCGTACCGTTGCCGTTTAGTACCGACGTCGCGCCGCGACATTCAAGGAGCTGCATGAAATCGCGCCGCGGCGGTGTACACGCGGAAAGTGCATACAAGGTGTCCGTCGCGAGGTTCGTCGTCGCGCTGAGAATTACATAATGCAAGCGCGCCGGTGAAAATGTAGCCAGGCGGCGTTTCTTTCTGTTTTTTTTTTTATTTTTTTATTTTACTTTTCGTCGCCGGCGACAGCATGTAAGTTTCACGAGCGGGGCGCGTCGGATTTGTAAGGATCCGTCGTCGTACGCGTAGCTCTTGCACGATTCGGTGCGACGGGATTCTTTTTTTCCTCCCCTCCCTCCCCCGTTTTTCCCTCCTCGTTCCCTGCCGTATATATTTCGCACGCCTCGCAAATATCGCATCACGTCGGCGCGAACTTATACGTATGTATACGCCGAAAATTGGAAATATCGCACTGTTTATTATCGGGAGGATGATGTATCAGTCCCTTCGCCTTACGGAAACAGCGCTTTACCGATTTTTCAGGGGAAAATTGGATACCGTTGCTGACGCGCGACATAAATAAAATCAGATAAAATATCGCCCGCTGCCTGCCGCCGTTCGTTTCATTTCCATCGTCCCTGCTTTCCTTCGGCCCGAGCAACGGCACTCGACGTTTCCGTTTCGCGATTTCTGAATAGAAAGTGCCTTAGCCGCGCTCCGCGCCCGATCAAACACCATGCGATTCCTCCGCTGCTTCCGTCTCTCTACAACGTGTCTCAGAAGTCGCGGCGTACGTGTGCTCGTACGTATCATCGTACGTATCAGGAGAGATCCAAGAAGAACGAATGACACGTAAACGGAACGATTTCATTCGTGCAATTTGCAGGAACTGCCTGTTATAAATAATTGCAAATTTCAGATCGCTCGGCTAGATTAACGCGAGTAAATAGGCGCGGAAACTTTATTCTTCAGTTAATCCAAAGTGAACTTAAGCTGTATCAGAATTTTAATCCAAGTTCTAGTTTGCAAGATATGTAATATTGAAAATTAAAAAGTTTAGCGAAACGAGATGGCGGCCAATCAAACTTTCGCCGAGGAAAAATCGACTAGAAATTTCGCCAACTTTTCAAGTACACTCAAGTACATCCGCATCCGCTCGTCCGTTCCAAGTCGTACAAGTTTCCAGAACGACGAGCGGCGAGGGGGTGTATCGTTGCGAATTTACCGAGCACCCCGTGGACGTGGCGTCACTTTTCCATTCGCACCGCATACTTCTCCTCGCGCGGGGCGGGGGAGGGGGTAACTTCGGTTACGCCTAGCAAACTTTGAGACGGCCATTCACGTCGTAATCCCATAATGCATCCTTCGTATGCAGCAACATCCGTCGCCGCACTCAGTCTCTCTCTCTCTCTCTCTCTCTCTCCCCCCCCCTCTCTCCTTTGTCTCGTTTTCTCAGTCCTCTTACACCTCTTGCCGCGTCAATGCCTCGATACGTTTTGCCGGTCGGTCAATCGTTATCGGTCCCTCCTTTCGCTCGACGGCCAGGCGGGCCTTTGTGCTCTCGCATCGGTGATTCACCGTCGTGCGCTGCGATAACAATATTTTGCCGGCCGATAACGCGATCTTGGCGAACAAAGAGGAGGAACGTGGGCGTTCTTTAAACCGTCCGTTCGCTCGTCCGTACATCCGTTTCCTCACTCTCTTTCCGTCCGTCGACGAACCGACGACGGACCGAAGCGACGTTTTTTTTTGACACAGACACACGCGACTGTGACTGAACCTGTCCAAGTTTTTGTCCAAGGATTTTTAACCGTATAGTTTCGGCGCCGTTGCCTCGTCCCTTCGCGCCCTCCCGAGCGGAGAAATATTATTATTCGCGAGTCCAGAACTCGCTTCCGAAAATACGTTACGCTCGATCTCACTTTACTCTTCCTGAAAAATTCTATCGAATAAACGTTACAATTTAACATTTGATTTCTCTACCTTGGATAATACAGTTTCGCATGGATTTTTTTTTTATGTTACGAGCGCGAAATTGATTTTCGTCCATTAGCTTTTATTGTATGTATATACATACGTGTTGGTGTACACGCATATTTTTTGTCGCTTGAATTTCGGTGTTAAATAGTCGGAGTGTCTAGACTGGATGTTTGAAACATCGATTTCTGCAAAGTTTTTGTAGACCGGCGCGAAGAGACAGTTGAAATAATTTGTAGTTGGAAAGAAAGTAATCAGACCCGCATTCTTAAGATCCTACGATATCCTAAGTTCGTCAGGACGCGCCTCGCTCCGTAAGTTTGTTTCGTAGTTGTGTCGACTTCCTCTCTCTCTCTCTCTCTCTCTAACACCGTTATTGAGCTACCCGTTGGGAGTTAAAGAAAACGCGCCAAGTTAGAAATTGGTATACCAGAGCCGGGGCTATCGACAGGGTTTAAATGTTGCGGTATCCACGGCGAACTTTCGCCATATAGGTAAAAATGGATGCTCGTCGCGCGCGGAAACGGTCGGTGATGTAACACGCTAAAAGAAATAATTAGAAAAAAGAACTTTATCGCGGAAATAACCCTTTTTCCACAGCCGCGCCATTTACGAGCGCAGTCATTTGCTTCGTTCGTAAAAACTGATTCTGGCGAGTCTCTCTCTTTCTCTCTCTCTCTCTCTCTCTCTCTCTCTCTCTCTCTCTCTCTCTCT
>NW_017305705.1:352485-360006 GCF_001594115.1 Trachymyrmex septentrionalis
CTTTCCCTTTCTCTTTTTCTTTTACATCGGCTTATCCGATTCATCCGTGGAAATGCCAGAGACGTTAACCAATTCTCGGAAAATTTCTGCTATTAGAGGTGGAACTTTGTTCGCTATAGGACTCAAGGTTGTCACATCTTTAACATGGTAATCGGAGAACCACGGAAACTTACGGAGCGTGCAAATTAGAAGTTGATGAAACGGAAAATGTCATCCCTCGTGATTCACGTGCAAGTGGTTTTTTTTTTTTTTAATAACACATATCATAATTAAACGCGTCATAACCCGATACAATTTGCTTAAATACTGTTCTTTTAGAATGAGTCGAATTTAAAAAACCGAATAAAGAAAAAAAATCACGTATAAACTATTTTATACTTGAATCTTTTTTTGGAAATACACGCGTGTGCGTATATGAACGTGCATGCAAACACATATCGATTAAAAGTATTTGAATCAAAACTGTATGAATCGTACGAATCTGTTATTTTATGGGCACCTTCTGTAGAGTGTTCAAAGTTCAACGGCCCTGCGAGTCTCTATCGTCACGTTATAGAGTTGAAAAAAAAAAGCACGCGAATGCAGCGATGTTTTGCGCCCGCCGGCAAAAAAAAAACGATAGAAAAAAAGCGTTATCGCAGGGACGAACTTTTTTTCACACCACCGCCATTTACGTCGAGCGGAGTCATTTGCGTCGTTCATAAAAAGCGATTTGAGTTTCTCGCATTGGGTCACCTCGAACCGTCCGTGAAAATACGCGAGACATTACTCGACTCCCAGGGAAAATACTTCTCCTCGGGAGAAAAACTTTGTTCACCACAAAGAGTGGGAAGGGTGCAAAAGGAAAAAAAGGAAAAGAAGAATAAGAAAGTAAGAGAAAGAGAGAGAGAGAGAGAGAGAGAGAAATGTAGTGAAAGCGCAATCATATCGTTAAAGATGTACAAAAGCTCGTCACGTTCTTTATTAAAACCGTTGGTTCGTAATCAAATTGATCTGAATTGAAGTTGTGCAACTTACGATGCAATAGACTGTGCATATTTTTATCATCTGCTTATTTATTGCAAATTTATTTATTAGAATCCATTTTAAAAATTGCGATTCGTTAGTCGCTGCCATAGCACGTTTCTATTATTATAAATAAAATTAGTTTTCATTATAAATATTTTATACATATACACACACACACACACACCTGTTTGAAATCGTCGGTCTTTAATTGTCCTTGACCGCGTAACGATCGGTTCTGAAATGCACGCCATTTCTTCCGGCCACGAACTGCATCCTTGCTGAAATCTATTTTCGGATCATGAGTTGCGTGAGTGTTGCTGAGTTTGAAATAGAGCAATTTAGAACTGTGTAAGAATTTGAAGCATGAAATCACTTTTATCGCTACGTTGATAAGAATAATATAATTCTATTTTTTGAGATTGCACACGTGACTAGGTTTTCTATTAATATAAATGAGATTTATGTAAAGTTATAAGTTTCTTTTGGAAATAAATTTATATAAGTTTCATGAGAAATGCATCTGTTAAAATGCAATACATATAAATATCCTAGATATATATTTCTCTCTATGAAAACACAGTCTATTGTATCTGACAGATGAATGAAATATTTGTATATGAGATGTTTAAGCTGAGTGCAATTTAAGTCGATTTTCGTATCAGTCTATATATCCACATTTCCACGAAATTTAATACTTGAGAGAAGTGGAGCTTCCCCCTCCCCCGCTCTACTCCGCTTTCAAAATAAACGGTTCACATATCAGTCAAGATTTTACGAGATTCCAGCTTGTCGATACTGCAACGGAGGGATCTGATAATGTCGCGAAATGTCGGACGTCAAGAGAAAGAGGAGAGAGAGAGAGAGAGAGAGAGGGGGGGGGGGGGGTGACGTCAGTTTGAAGTTACTTAGCCCTGAGTTTATTGATTTATCGTACCGCACGGAACGAAGATCCTCGCGAATTCTCGCGCTCCAGTAAGCCGTCTCGACCTGCGGCTTTGATTTTCACGGTCGCCCACTTATCCCGATAACTCGGCACACACCGTATATAACTTCGTGGCAACGTAGGCGCGGTGTATATTGCTTATCAGAGGAGAGGCTGAGGTCTCCCGAAAATGGATGCAATTCCAGGGACGTACCGAGCGTTCCGTTCGCGCTTAACGCCGCGATCTTCCGTCGTGCATACATATATGTGTGCATGCATAGACCAGATCCGAATCTAATATCGTGTTTTGCCTCCTCTCAACCTCCGCCTGCTTCATTCTCGCTCTCTGCTTCTCTTTAACTGTATCTCTCTCTCTCTCTCTCTCTCTCTCTCTCTCTCTCTCTCTCTGTTTCTCTGTTTCTATCTCTCCGCCTCTATCTTTCGTTTTGTCCCAGTCACACTATGTACGTAAGACAACACCCGCCAGTAGTTATAAGCACACAAGTTTGATGTTTACTGGTTGCGGTGTGGCGAACTGCACAGCAATGTGTTACAGCAGCGCGTGCTCTCGCGCGGGGATTGAAAAGTGCATCTGACCGCAATGCGTATACTTCATTCGCGTGATGGATAATGTCATGAGTATGACGATCGCGCTCTTGTTAAAGTAGCTCTAGCGTCATAGTGCTCTTTCACGAGACGAAACGTACGTTTTTCGTACGTTTCACATACATACGCTTCGCTAGGGAGGACATTCGAAATCCAGAGGAGGATTATGAATTTGTGATTATATTCTTTTTGAACAATGTGTTTTCACAATACCGCGATAACGAGCAACGACGTCAAATACGAGGTTAAATATTTTATTAAATTTTTTATATATCGACAGTTTGCCAAGAATTTTCTCTTTTTGGAAATTATTTTCGCGAGATCGCGAAATTTTTTTTCCGCTACGGATGCCCGGTCATTTTCAATCAAACTAAAAGCTTTGGAAACTCTACGAGACGCGGACCATTCAGATCGATGTATAAAGCATTGAGATTTAAAGGGTTCACTTTTTGCGTCGTGCGACTTTAGTGGGTGCCGGACGGTGAAAAAGCACTGGAAAAGCCCACGTAACCGCAATGCGGACGTTTCAGCGGGCCTACGAGAGCGTTCGAAGTTCGATAAAGAGCGCCAGTGTAGCAGAGGCGCTATAAAATTCGCTGATTTAAAGAACCCGGGAATTTTACTTCCAGATACAATGCCGGATCGATCGCGGTGCGGATAGTACTACCATGATTCGATTACGCACGAATGCGCGACGCGCGAAAACACGTCGGGCGACGCCGGGCGACGCACGGACTCTTGCGATTTTCAACCGCCGCGACGCCGACGCCGACGCCGATGCCGCGCGGTGCTTCGATTTTGTTCCCCGTGCCCAGCAATTTATTACCGCTCGTGAATAAACTAATTCTTGTTGCCGAAAACTCGCGCTAACTTTTTCCAGTTTACGTCACGGGAAAACATTTCCCGTACTTCCCGTTCCTCGGTTTCGAGTTCATCACTCACGCTGGACATGCTGATGTCTCGCAGCTTTTAAAAAAGCAGGATTTTTCACCTTTTTTCACCTTCCCTCCCTCTCTCAACGGATGTAGGAGAAAAAGAGAGAGAGAGAGAGAGAGAGAGAAGAGAAGAGAAGAGTCGGTTAGAACTTTCGGCCATAACGTCGTATCGTTGCGATTCGAAAAAGCGAATTGTCGCGCGTAGAGAAAAAAAAAACATTGCGCGATAGTTGCGCCGTTTCCGTCCTCGTCCATTAGCTCGCTCGATTCTGCGATTCATTCCCTTTCCGCGTCTCACCCTGCTTCCATTATCGTCGCATGCCAAGAGTCCCCCGCGGAAAATAGGAGTTTGATTGGAACAGAGGGAATTGCAATCGGAATCCTACGGAGGCCGCGTCTACAACGACGACGACGACGACGACGACGGCGGCGGCGGCGGCGGCGGCGGCGGCGGCGAGAGAAGCGACTGAGATGACGACGACTTTGCTCGTAAATAACATTTGCTTCCTCGCGTACGAACGAAGTTACGACCGCGAACTTTACACAGAGAGAAAGCGGCGGGCGCGCGGAACCGAGGCTGAAGACAAGAGAATGCAAAGGACCGGCGCGAGGGCGGAAGAGCGACACGCTGCAAACAGAGTACGATTTACAAAGCATCGGAGGCGCTGCACCATCACCGCGGCGTTTCCCTCGAGAGAGGGAAAGAGAGAGAGAGAGAGAGAGAGAGAGAACGCAACCGACGAGGAGACAGAGACAAAAAGTATGCGGTGCGGCGTGACGATTTATCGCGACGCCACATCGTGGATCGCGATGCGTATGGATTTCCAGCTTGGCGGGTAAATACTCGGACGGATAAAGGATCTCGCGTGATCTATGATGGAACGTCATCCTAGGTTGGATGACGGAAAACCTGCGATGTAGAAAGGGGCGCGGGTTGAAAATGGCGCGCATCACGATTCAATCGGTATTGCTCGTAATGTAAATGACGGGATATAGGGATAAAGAGGAAGAGAGGGAGAGAGAGAGAGAGAGAGAAGATATATATTTTTGAATTATATCTCTTTTTGTGAATATCAAAAAGATTTGTTTACAAGATACGAAAACAAAGGACATTATTTGATTGGATTTTAAAGGTTTGAAGAGATATGATTAATTTATTTAGATACAACGTAAAATTCTACATAAATATTAAATAAATAATAAATAGTGATGAAAAATCAGGAAATGTGTTATTATTAATATAAGCTTATACACAAAAGTAAAACGGGCGAATAAATTGGAATATATATATATAGGAAATGCAAAGAGAAAATAAAATGGAATTAAATAACCAAAATTACATGCAATTAATAATAATGTTGTGAAAATAATCTTATTATAATGATCTTTTTTAATGAATAATATTCTAATAACAAATATGTATCTGAATTATTAAAATATGCCTGATTAAAATTGAGAAGATTTATAGTTGGATCGAGGTTTGATATAACGGTACTTAATGGAGGAGAAAAGAGATATCGAAATAAGAGCGAGTCAGAATATGGTTAGGTGTGCGCAAACCGAGTGATGATTTACAAAGCAACGGCGGCTGCACGAGGAATTGGCACGCGATAAAGATGGAAATAAAAAATTGCATTGCACGTAGCACGATTTATCGCATGGCGCCATGTTGGATTGCGGACCTACGATGAATTTATAACAGTCTAGATAAATGTTAAAATCGATAAAATCGTTGTGTGTGAGAAACATTGTTAAGATGTAGAAAGATTAATTGCAAGATAAAAGCGAATTAGCCTTTTAAGAAACTAATTATATTATAAGAAGAAGAAATTATTATTATTTTTATTTCAACTTTGATGAAAGTATAATTTTTACATTCGCGTGCACGGAAAGAACAGTTTTGCTATTTAAAAATTTAGCTATACACAGATGTGAAAATAATTTTATTCGACATAATAATTATGATAGGACACTCGAGCTACTTTCTGGAATGTTAATCTTTTGCAAAATCATTATTATGCTTGAGCGTCGTCGTACGTAATTATCTCGATGGTCCAAGAAAATTATTTTCGGATCTATATATATATTTACCTAATTTTTTTAATTCCTTAGCAAAAACCTTCCGTGTAACTTCAGGACATAGAATTATCGAGAAATATTCTAATTCAATAGCTATTCGTGCTATTATTAATTTCATATAAAATATAAGTATATATTTTTCCTAGAAAGGTATCTCATATTTATCATTAAATTTACTACGAGAATACAGAGTTTAAAAATCGCTTTCTCGGAACCGTTTCGGTGTTTGGTGAAGTGGCGATTGCAAAGATGAAGAAGAAAATGGGAAAATAAAAGGTGCCCGATACGATCTTCGCACACAACAATGATACACAAAAGCATTCTTGGATGGGCCAGGCTCGATCTCGACGCGAGGCGAGAAGTGCACGCTACTACAGCACGATAAAAGACAGAAACGAAGTCCCGGAACACGTAATAAGATTTATCGTGTTCTTAGATCGTGGATCATGATACACGCGGATTTACAGTTCGCGGCGCGTCGCGTACGTAAACACGAAAATCGATAAAGCGAGCGGCAGCGAAGATAGAGCAAGGCGAGCGCTCGAAAATCGATAAAGGGCACCGGGAATATCGGAAGGCATACTCGAGCGAAATATATTGGGAGCGAAGTAAGGAAGCAAACGAGAAATAAAGGATATCGTAGCGGAAGGAAAGTAGCGCATTCGCTACATTACAAGAGACGATTTTCGAAACAGTGAAAATCGGTTTTTCGTTTGTTACTTCGCAAACCATAAGAGGAAATGGTGGGAGGGAGGGGGCGGAAGATTAAAAAAAAGTTTAATTCCAAAGGAAATCGATTAAGTTTTTAGTACAACGTTATTATATTAATTCACATTCCTTTATCGAAATTACGCGATTTAAAGCCTTTAAATTTTTCGATACGTATTGCGCGTGTAACTGTTCAATAATTATATTAAATTATCTTATGATCAGTTGTGCGTGTTTTTTTTTTTTAATTTAGACCACGTCTACTGAATTTTAATAGATTTTGTTGAGATTAAATATAGATATATTAAGAAGCGAGTCATAAGTTTTTTCATTCGAGTTACAAATTTACAAAGGAGGATCGCGAAATTGGATCGCAATAGTTTGGCTATTTTTACGTAACGATTTTAACATACACTTTATATGAGATCGTAAAAGACATTTTCAAACATGCTCCGGCTTCCTCGGAAGACGTCCAAGCATTAAGATATTATTCACGGTGTTTGAGCTCAGGTCGTGGATTACCATGTACCCGTTTATAGGATATTCCGTGCGGGTGAATTCAAAAATCGATAAAGAGTGCTTGGAACATCGGAAGGGTCGTTGGGAAGAGAATGTAGAGGGTAGGCGATAGTCGGAAAGACCGTGTCTTTCACATAGAGAGGAAAGATCGCCGCGCGAGTGAGACGCCCGTATATTTCCACAATTTGCGCGCATCGGTGCAATGCAAAATTTCCACGATCCAATATCGCTTAAATAAGCTCCCTGGTGCTTCTTCCTCATCATAAATTACCGACGTTAGCGTGTAACAATAAGTGGAGAAGATAACGCGCGAAATTAATGCAATTACCAATAATTTCTTTTAACTGTATTAAACCAGCGTGAAAATAAGCGGAACTCCAGCTTGGAGCTGGAACGTGGTGTATCTACATGCGGGGGAATCGTGAGATTAACGCAATTATCGATAATTTCTTGAATCCAACGTTAAATCAGCGTGAAAATAAAACAACGTCAATTTGGAAAATTACAAGATTCGATATCAGCGTGTGCATTTATGTATCGAGAAAACGAAGTGCGGATATCGACAGCGCGGCCAGGGACCATCGAGTGAGAATATGGAGAAACGCGTCGGTGGAAATGGCCGTGTCTTTCTAAGAGAATGGCAGCAGGGATGAAGAAGTGTAGGTGAAGCGAGAAGAGATAAAGGAGAGACGGAAGAAAAGAAGAGAGAGAGAGAGAGAGAGAGAGAGAGAGAGAGAGAGAGAG
>NW_017305705.1:360106-364546 GCF_001594115.1 Trachymyrmex septentrionalis
CCAGGGGCAAGAGAATGGTATGGAAGGGATGAGGGGCGGAGGGGGGAAGGGTAGCACGCATTTCCACCATTTATACACACGTCGGGGGGGAAGAACGGGGAGGGGGCGAGAACGGGGGAGAACGGTGGCGATGGTGGCGGCGGCGGCGGCGGCGGCTATCTCGTCGATATTTCGGTTTTCCCCATTCCCGGGGTCCCTGCCCTCTTCCACCAATTCTCTCCTCCCCCTCGCTCCCTCGTCTGCCTGCCTACTACCCCTGACGAAACAGCCCGACGGGTTCTCGCCGTTGTACTTTCGGACAAGGCTTAATCACCGTAGAGGGTTCCCCGTCGTATTTGCCGCTGACGAGAAAGGATCCGGTCTTTATCTCGCGCCGCGCACGTTGCCGCCATTGCCGAGATTATTCCGTTCTTCCCTTCCGGCGATTCCGTTAATTCCGTTGTGGAATTACGACGACGGCGATGTGCGCGCGCGGTTGCGGAATTGGCCGAGAGAGCGACCTGCTTGACCACTCTCGGACGTTCGGTAATTAACCCTTCGCACTTATCTGCGTCTCTCTCTCTCCGTTCATAGCGAAGGTGAAGAAGGTCGCCGTAATCACGTGCAGTCCTAATCCGCCGTGTTTATTGTCGGATAAACTGGAATACAGTCAACGTCGAGATCTTTGCATGCAATTTATCTGTATTATCTCAGAGTCGAGTTATTTCTTAAAAGTAGGAACTTTTTTTCAGTAACAAATTGAGTTAGACTACTGCATGAATGACTACTCATTTGGTCAAATTGAATAAGGAAGGGGTCAATATTGATCGAGGATAGATTTTATCTATAAATAGTAGATATTTTTATTAAATGTGTGTGTGTGTGTGTGTGTGTGTGTTCTAAATACATCTTTCAATTACAAAACTGCTTGTCGGATTTGAAACGGAATCGTAAACTGAAGTTGATATAATATCACAATTGATCATCGATTTGATGCTGTTTGTATTTGAAAATTTTGTAAAGAACATATGAAAAATATTATACCTCACTCAGAATTCAAACCTGGAACTGTCCAGAGTGTCTTTTCTAATTCGATCACTGAGGCGAATAATACAATATTTGTCGCGATTATCAGTATATATACATATTCACTAAATTCTTTGGAATCTTACTCTAAAGAAAATTGAATCAGTCTTGAAAAAGAGTGGCTCAACACAATTTTTAATCTTTAAGAATGAAATTTTACTCTTCATAGTGAGATTTATTCTAAAAGTTTTAGAAAGTAAGAAAAGAACGTATTGTAAGGCTAACGTGTATATATGTATATAAACACTGAGGTAACTCCGGTATTTACGCCGCGTGAGGATTTACGTCGGATAAGTCAGAAAAAATAGGGGTAGGGGGTAATTTTATGTATCTACGTAACCATTCTGTTATATTAGTTTTGTGCTCTATTAGTATTGTGCTATGATTTCAGCTACTATTGATTTCCTACTATTAATATTAATAAAATTACTGTCGGTGAATCGATTTGTCAATGTAGTAAGCAGCGCAATCATATATCACAATCCACATAAAATGGTTACTATGCTCAAAATGGCATGAATCAATAGGTTTTCCTTTGCACATTCCGAAATAAGTTGATTTTTTGTTTGCACACATTTAATTAAAAAGTTATTAATAAATGAATGTTTCAGCTTGAATTCTAAAGAAACGAAATTGAAATTATTATTCGATAGATAAATCTATAGAATAGTGTAATTCCAGTCTCGTTTAGATAAATCTATCGAATAGTGTTTTTCAATCTCGTTTCTTTAGAATTCGTGCTGAAAATATATTCGTGCTTTTTGCAGATCTGAAGGTAGCCCCCCATGTGTATGTTAATTACTTCACTTTTTCTCTTCTTAGGCCTCTGGCCTGTGTTTATTTCTCTCATGTGTTGTGCACATTGATTATTCAATTGCAAGCATATGGGATTTATTTTTAATGCCAGTTTCGAATGACGGATTTTTCGAGAGATGTTTCTGTGGGTAAGGATAGGAAGCTTGCCGGTCTTTTCCGAGAAGAAAGAAAATTTACACTAGTGTAAATATTTTGGTTCCCAGCGGGATCAAACCCAGGATTTCTGGCATGATAGATTAGTTGCGCTGTCTGTCATGCCATGCTCGTGCTCAAATGTGCACTTAACTAAAAGCATTCAAATGAAAATTCGACTTGTTTCGGAAAATGCAAACGAAAACCTATCAATTGAGACCAGATAAACTTTATTGGTTTGTATTTAGTTGGGATGCTAATATGAGATTAGTCTTCTCAATTGTTTTTTAATTACTTTTTTACCAGAAGTGTGCAAACGACAAGTAATCGAATGAGCTGCAGAAAGTTTTTCAAAGGTTGGGAGCCAACTTTATACGGGTTATAGGATATACATAAAAAATGTAAAGATTTCGAAAAGTCCTTTTTTTAATACGAAAAATAAGTATTTCGAATTTCTAATATTTTTTTTTTTATAGTAGTAGACAGTACACAATTGTTACATACATATATATGTTCATTTACCTTGAACATAATAAATAATATTTAATAAATTAAGTTTTTCTTATGTATGTGTTATATATCCTTTATGAGTTACCCTTAGAAGTTAATTTAGACTATGTGAAAAAAAAAAGAGTAAGTTTTATTTAATTTGCCTAAATAACATTTTCGAGTTTTTCGATTTATAACTGAGGGCCTAAAAATATGTACATATCGTATATGCAAATTGCGAGGCATTTGGATCTGCTTTAGTCTGGCCATTGTCAGAAATCCTATGCACGTTAATTCTGTTCTATTGTAAAATTCGTTCGCGTCAGAAATTCTCGCGGTTCTTCACAGTCGCGCAGTCTCGCCGTCAAGAGTTTTGACATCAGGCGATTCGCGAGATGAACGTTGCAGCAGCGGGATGCGCATTTTCAATAAAACGGCCCTTCTTCTCCTCTCTCTCTCTCTCTCTCTCTCTCTCTCTCTCTCTCACACGCATATATTCTCTTCTTCCACGTCGAGTTCCCCTTGCACCGTAATTATCTCTGCCCTGCCCTTTATATACGAGAGGAACACGTCGCGTCGACTGCCGCGACCAAAGAAGTGCGTGTTATACGCGTGTGTGCCGCGTGACGGCATATTTATCGCTTCCGGACGCAAGCTGTCTGTGACGTTTACGAACACATCGAACTTTGTCCGTGTACCCTTCCCATCTCCCTCGCCCTTGTACCGCATACCGCTTCTTTCATCTCATTTCTGCTGTGGGGAATCTGGGGTAAAAAATTACATCGAGCTTGATGCGCATTGCAGCGATGGACGTCATATACAATTAACGGAGAATATAAAAAAAATCTATAACATGAAAAGAAAATTCTATTCGCCTCTAATCGGTTTTACTCACGTGTAGTTATCTGTAATTATTTATGTAAATTCGACACTTCATCGAATATTTTTCGAAATTCTTCGAAAAATTAACGGAGAAAAGCAAAATAAGATAAGAAATTCACGGTAGAATATCGCGAAATTGTATGAATATCGAAAATTTTTTCAATTACTGCATATTGAAATGATATTTACGGTGCGCTTCTTTTTTTTTCCTTACTTACTAGAGTTCGTGCTTTCTATTTGATTCGCTTTCGTTTGGTTTCTCTTTCATTCGCTCCCCGTTCTCGCGGTAATTTCAAATGCGATGTGCAATTCCAGCCTCGCGCGCTCACACGAATGCCGCCTCCCATTCTCTTTGTACATGGCTTAGTATTCCGCGGATACACCAATGATTCGCTATGTGCAGAAACCTCCAGGCGAAGTCTGCTTTCTGGAATATTGCACGTGTCTCTGTTAAATTACATACTAAATGCTCCAATAGAAAGAAATTCCATTCTCTTTTATACCGCACTATCTCGTAAAAGTAAATCGGCTTCGAAACAACAGTATAAACATTACATCATGTAAATATGGTGAGATAAAGATTTAAAGAACGCTTGACAAAAAGCTCATATAAGGGAAGAATCGATAAAAAATTAGTCGAGATCATCAGGTTTAAAGTGGTTCTTTAGCAAATCGAATTATCATAGAAATGTCTAATTTTTTTTATAATGAAATTGAAGACTTCTCTGTTGGAGGTCATAGTGCCAAAAAGTTATATGTATCAAGCCTTAGAATCTCTTCGAAGAGCAGAGACTCGCTTGAGCCACTTTCAATAACAGTAGATTTATTCACTCTCGGAGTCAATTAGATGGACCTATAGTTTAACGCCGAATCCGAACGACGTTCGTGACTTCTCTTAATCACCAGATGAAACCATGTTCGACTTAAAAATCGCGTATATGGGAACTCGGATCTACAGATCACGAATCAACCGCACAATCGAACGGTAAGCCACCGAAATTGACGTGTGCAAAATTCTACGTTAATGATGAAGTAAAAGAGAACAGGAAATGTTGA
>NW_017305705.1:364646-369894 GCF_001594115.1 Trachymyrmex septentrionalis
TCGAACGGTAAGCCACCGAAATTGACGTGCGCAAAATTCTACGTTAATGATGAAGTAAAAGAGAACAGGAAATATTGAAAATGTAACCTTTCACCATAACTTACAATTAGTGATAAATAAAGCTCGCAGACGCTTCTTTGACTAATTGCATATAAATCTTACCATAGACTCTTCTCCAAAACAAGATTATAATAGTTGAAAAAATTACCACTGTAGGGATCACAAAAAAGTAATGCGTCAATTTTCCACCATTCCGGAAAGATATTTAAGTGCATAAATTTGCATATAAATTTAACCTTGAAAAATAAACGTAATCCAATCTTGTTTTCTTTCGATGAAGATGCAGCTATTGAGATTTACTATCGTACGTTCCATACTATTGCGTTAAGATGTACAGTTTTAATAATTAATTTTTATCCAAATTATACAGATATTTGTAATTTTGGGTGAGCCATCGCAAATTTTCGGCACTTTACTGAAGAGCTTTACTTCAAAAAAAAAAAAAAAAAAAAAAAAAAAGCAGAAGAGGCGTTTGCGTCGTGTGAAAAAGAAGAAAGAAGAAAAAAGAGAGAGAAGAACCGAATATCTCCCGACAGACGCACGCGGTCTCTGACGCATCAATCATTTCGGCTTTTTGCTCTCGCGAGCGATCTCCCTCCCCCTCGCGATTTAAGCATTCCGCCGACGTGTCTGCCCCCTTCTTTCTGCCATTCGATACGTGCACGCTCGCGCGCCATTGTCGACTACTGCACATCGCCGTTTCTGTCCGATATCCGTTTCCCGAATATTTTGCTCCTTCTACCCACACACCGCCCATGCGCCACTCCGGTGTGCGTTATACGGGGTATCCTTCCTCGACGATGTATTCGGTTATGTACAGAAGTGCTTAGCCAGCGCCTAGGCCAGCATGGAATAGCTCGGCTGCCGCGTCGCTATGCGCTATAAGCATAAGCATACTGCGAGACCGACCGCTGAATGAGAACGTGGGTGCATACAGCCACCGTTAAGGCGAATTTACGCGGTTCGCTTGTGGCGATTATCATACCAGAGGTGAATCAACCTGAGCAAATATATTCGCTAAACAAAATTTTAAACCTTATCGTAACTTTACAGATATAAGGTTTGTTCGCGTTGCTTGAAATCCCCAAAAATTTTTGCACTTAAGTCGAGATAAATATTTATATATATATATATATTTGGGTGTTGAAAAGAGAGAAAGTGAAGATGCTGAGTGCAATAAAAAGTGCAACGCGAATACACCTATATATATATATACATTGCACGTTTCCTGATCTTAGTATCTGCAGTGTTCAATTCTCGGAAAGAATTGAACATGATGAGCGTTTCTCTTCAACTCGATGCTTTAGAAAGAGAGAGTGATATCATTATATGACATCAAGTTATTTCATTCTTTCTCAACCTATTGGGAAATCTTCTATACACGAAAGAACAACTTTGTTTTTGAAATATTTGAAGATTTAGAAATTTAAACAAATTTAAAAATAATTTTATTGAACTTTTATATTACAAAATTATTGTGTCCTAAATCTTCAAATATTTCAATACGCTTTATGATATGATGAAATATTTCAATAAGCATTATGAGCAATGCTGCAAAATTTTGACATTCTAGTAATTGGACATTTTATATAATTATTTTGCTGATTCAAGCAAAGTTATTTTTAAATCTATATGTAGAGCTAAATTTTTAGGTACTGCAGCAAAATAATTCTTTTCGTGATAAAATAATCTATTCTTATACAAAAAGAACGGTTTTATTAAAGTATCTAAAAATTTAGCTGGATATAGAGTAGAAAATAAATTTTATCAGACTATCAAAATAATTTTATAGGACACTCAAGTTATAAGTTGCTAAAGTGTCAAAATTTTAACATCATTTTTCATTATATATTTGAGTGTTCTATATAACAATTTTGATAATCCAATAAAATCATTTTTAGATCTGTGTCTATAGTTGAACTTTTAGGTACTTTAGCAAATTCTTCCCATGTATGATCGTAACAAACACTTTTCGATGGACAAAAACGCGTAGGTTCCTTTTATTTGACAATCGCAACTATAAACTATAAGCATATGAAAATTTATAAATTCATTTCTAAATTATGGTACACATCGTAGAGGCCTAGCCTTCTTGTTTCGCTCGTATATACGTGATATATGTTATAGATGCATAATTCTGTTTCCTTCTCATCGATTTCGGACGGATCGTAAAGAAGGCTTCGTGTCATATCGTATTGCATAAAATGACTCTAATAGCCGACGTATAACAGCGCATACGCTTGGCAGATACGTCCGCTTATTATGTTAGCATCGATGCATCCAAGTATGCGCCGCATTCAGTGTTATTGCTCTCTCCAGACGCGTCCATATTTGCACGCTGAACGGTGATACACCTAAGCGCCACGTGCATATATGTATGTGCGCGCATTGCGTTGTCGCGTGGGTTCTGTGGGCGTCTCGGCGTCGTCGAGACGTCTCATCCTTCACAGGATATATTGGACGGAAAGCTGTATATCGTACACCCAGGGACTCTTAAATTTGACCTAGTCTTGAGACTTTTACTTGATACCCATGTAATATTTAATACGGTATAAACACGGAAATACTCTTAATATTTTTTTACGTACCGCCTGATATTTTTTATACTATATTGAAAATAAAAATAAGAATTGTAGCGATAATTTTACTTGATTTTATATAATTGAAGATAAAAAAAACTGCGGTAATAAAATTCTTATTGGCATATTTATAAATTTATAACGTATATTTTAGATACGAATATCAAAGCAAATCTTACTAGATGGATCCTTTTTTTTTTCTTCGGAGTTAAAATTTATCAAAATGGATTCACGCAGCGGGCCGTAATTTAAAAAAAAATCATATCCGACAATTTATACAATTGAATCGGGGAAGCATAACCAGAGCAAGTCTTTGATCCTAGGTAGTTCTCTCTCCATGGCGTAGTTGTTACTCTTAACTGGGATGTAAATGTAGGCAAATAAGGCCAGCGTTACAAGTTCCCGAGGATGCATCTTTACGCGACCGCTCGGTATTACGTGAGGAATCTCTTACCAGGACGAAAAAACATCGAAATGCACTTTTCTGAAGTGCCGCGCAAAATTTTCTTCAATATCAAACGACGAACAGTTGAGTTATTTTGTCATATCGTAAAAGCTACACGTAGGTATGTACATATCGTGTATAAACTGTAAATATTAATCGAATTCCCGTCGACACGCCTACTAGCAAAGTGCATATCTGCGTATTGCAGCTGGCAGATTGAAATTTTAAGAAACGTCGCAAGGCACAATGTAAAAGCTATCAGCTCGCGAATTTATACATTCTCTTATTTTTAACACGAGAGAATTTTGGGAAAGAACGAGTTGTCTCTCTTTCAGTTTTTTTTTTAAGTTTGTAAGTTTTCAGAGAGAAAGGAAACGGGATGAAATCTGAAGCAATTTTGCGCGTTAATTTTTCTTGAATTTTCTCACATCCTTTCCTGGTGCCGACGTTGATAGTATCAACCATTTACACGAACCTCATTATGAGGCTTGATAAAACGAGCCGTGATAACGTGTTGTTAGCTACCGATGCATGGATAAATGATAACAGATAAACAGCGACTGGTGCTGGCTCGCATGCCGTGATGTAGATAAATGAAAGAGGGTAAAAACTAAATAACAATACTATTTCCATATAGATTGAGATGTCCACGGAAGCTGAAAAATCGCGGTGGGTTATTTCCAGAGTTGCGTGCCGCAACAGCATTGCAATGAACTCGGTTAGGATGCGACGCATCGAATCTGTAACTCGGCGCAAATGCGTTGCCGCATTCCTCTTTGCCCTGCCGTTATCTCTTTCTCTCTCTCTCTCTCTCTCTCTCTCTCTCTCTCTCTCTCTCTCGTTTCCTTCATCGAGGTTGTAGGGGAAGGCGCTCGAATTTTCATCGTCGACATGCCGCTGAAAACCGAAACGACTATGCGACGCCATTATTCCTTTCCCTCTTCCGTCGACCGTCGAGCGCGCGTTAATCGATACTGGAAACACGGGAAGATACGCGCGCCTTCCTGATTAGAATTTTTAAATATTCAACGTTGCACAGCCGCGTGTCGCGAGCGAAAATATGAAGCGCACGAGAACCGTGCCCGCTCGGTATTCTAATATCGGGCTATCTTTGACAATAGATTAGATTTCGACGAGCCGTTTTGCGATTAAGCGGGACTTCACGCTACGACGGCTATTCTTTTTGTAACGAGCTCTCACTGAAAACGTTCTCTGGGGCGGGGCACTCTGTGCTATTTTATAGCGTTGTTGCGGCATATTATAGTGATAAAACGCTTTATAAATAAATATGCGCTTAGTTACTGCGTTCATAGATTGCGTGGTACTTGGAATTCTATCGAGAATCATAAATCATTGTGCGATTGGATCAGGCAAAATAGTAACAATGTTGTACCGAGCTCAAAATCATTCGATTTTAAAGTTTAATAAGTGCAAAGATTAAATGCACTAAAAATTAAAATTTTTGTTGATTAGTCTCTTGAATAATAACTTTTAATATGCTTATTATTGTGATGTAGGAGGGATTTTTAATTTTTAATATTGAAGTTCCAACGAAAAGAAAGACATTGATCATTAGTGCTTTTGAGATATAATTTGTCATTAAAATATCTAGTATAAAAGATATAGTCCTTTTATATGTATATATATATATCTAGAAGACAAATTACTCGCAAGACAAAGCGTTTTCGATGAGAGCGCATTACGCTTTAATTATTCTCACTTTAAGGTGACTTTCAACGATGAATTAAATTTCATTAAGAGGGATCTTTCCTCTTGTAAAGCATTCGCGCTTGATATGATACGATATGCATTTCCTTTGATTAATGTTCTTATACATATATATCCATTCAGTGTTAAGCTGTGGAAAATATGATGCGCGAGTGGTCGGTATTTACACGTGTATTACACGGTATTGCTGTAAATATTTTGACAGAAAAATAGCCAGGCGATGTATACATAAATGTGTCTCCGTTTGTAGACTAATGCGAGGATTAAGAGCTTAACGACAGACATTTTGAGCGCATAGTGTTTTGTGCCGCAGCATTATAACACGTGTCGGCTGCTGCGCGACGTTAAAACGAAATACACGTTTGTCAAATATGTGATCGACGGTCAGGATGTCGCGATGCGACGTTTAAAATCAGAGATTCGGATAAATGTTAAT
>NW_017305705.1:369994-390149 GCF_001594115.1 Trachymyrmex septentrionalis
AACGGTCAAGATGTCGCGATGCGACGTTTAAAATCAGAGATTCGGATAAATGTTAATTTTCACCAGCGGAGGACTTTATTGTATTCGGAATTTATGGTGCACGCGTTTTTCGTTAAAACAATCAAATAGACGAGTCGACCGCTCGCGCACAACTTACCAGTTGGTACAGTTCGTTTGTAACGAACCGCGTCGAGTAAACGTAAAGTCCGTTGCTCCTCTCAATGTTCCATACAATTTCCGTACGTTTTATCTGAAAAAGCTAATCCGTTGGAGCGACTACGCAAGTTTCCTCTCGCGTTTGAATATTAACTGGAATCTGTTGAAATGCGTGTTGAATAAATCGAAAGCGTTGAACGGAATTAAAATTTTCTTTAATAATTGAAAGAATTTTGTACTGTCTCCTATTTGATTTCTTTTAATTTTTGACAGAATTTCCTAATTTCTATATGGAAAGGACAGTTTTATTGAAGTATTAAAAAATTTAGCCAAACACAGATGATCTACAAATAATTTTCTAGAACGTTCAAATTGGTTATAAACAGAGAGAAAAATTTCTAACATTTAATAAATAAAAGAGAGATTTCTTAAATTTAATAAATGTAATCATTAGAATAATTCAACCAAATCGATTCTTTAAATTAAGAAATGTAATTGAATTGCACATTAAACTAAATTTTTGTGATTAAAATAGTTTTCATTCAAAAATTTAAATTCAATGAAATAAACGTAAATAGGAGCTGTGAGTTGTGTCCAAATAAATCTTTCTCTCTCAGTAGACACTGTGTGATATCGAAGGAGCCAATTCTCTTGTTTTTATATACATGTATATAAAATATAGTCAGATTGTATATATGCAGAAGTTTTTTTTCAACTATTTCAAATTTAAAAATTTTCAAATAATTTATGATCTCTTTTCATATATTTGTAAGACTGATATTGAATTATTTGAGATACCATACTTTGAAACGCTATTGTTGTGAATTAAATTAGAGTTGGCCGAGAAAAATAGAAGAAAATATATTCATATTAAAGTATTTATGTAAAAATACTCGTATAAATATAATAAAAAAAAGTAAGAGAAAGATCAACATTTCTGCAACGCTTAATACATATGCTATATATATTTTACTGACTCCGAGATTCGGAAAATCACGGCTCAAGCATGCTTTGTCGCCACTAGGTCGAACGATTTTCTCAGACATCGAGTCGCGAGTATTGTTCGCGCCGATTGGAAACTCGGGTGTCGCTCGCGGGACTTCCGCTTCGTGTAGGATTAAATCTTTAAATATTCAGCCACGCCGTTGTTTGAGAAACCGCACACGACGCGACGCGGCGCCGCTCGTTTTCTCGCTGAAGTCACGCGCCGTATTGTCGTGAATACTTGGTGGAATACAAAATCGCGTCTCCGTTCGCACCAACGCGGCGCGACGCGCCGATCTACCATCGAACTTTTCCGCGTCGTTTCGGAAAATATTTTCCAACGAAGGAAGAGGACGGCGCGCTGGCACGGCGCTAAGTTCTCTCGCGAAAACGATCGCAGCTCGTTATACTCGGAAGGCGGTTCGCGCCGTCGTTTCTTCGATGGTGAAGTTTTGATAGCGATGAGGCGATGAAGCGATGAGGCGCGGTGGCTGCCAAGTAACTTTATTGAAAAGTATCTGAGATAAGTCTCGGAGAGAACAAAGGTAGAGGTGCTCCTCTGTGTCGTCTCGCGCTCGTTTCTCTCTGCGCCGCATCTCTCGTTTTTCATCCGTTCACATCAATCCCGCGATCTTCTACCTTATCTATCCAGCTACCGACATAACTTGCCCTCCCTCCTCCCATCTAACTCTCGACGCGATCACACGGTCCTGAAGCGGAATATTGCCTTTTCGTCGTCGCGCAAGCAAAATCCTTTCCTGCCGCTCGAACACTCGCTGGAAATTGACTCTGCTTATATCGGCTTACCGGTGGCACTTCGCAGACTGTCGGTCGCCACTCTCTTCCTCGTCGCAACGATGGCGTTTTTCTCTGGTCGCGGTCCGTATGCCGGCTGTTACCTTCTTATACGGATGCTTTCTTAGTGCGAGACGTCGACCGGCAAAGTGCACGCGCTGATGTTGATACTGATGACGCGGTTGGACGTTGCTCTCTGCGGAAATCAAAGCGATCGTGACGAATGAAATTTTTGTCCCTCGCAAAAACGTTTTGCGCGAGATTCAACATTTTAAATGTCGCAACGATCACGTTAAAAATTCATATCTTATGCTTTTACATATGTGTTGATTTTCTAATAAATTAGATTTTTTTTTTATATCTAGATACATTATTTATACGTAGAATATGTTTATAAAATATATTGAAAAAGAAAGTAGCAAGTTCGGTCTTGCACCATTAATCGATGTAATTGTTAAATTTTAGAATAAATAAGAATTTATCAGAATTTTTGTATACTAAGGGGAGGAGTAGCTTTATCTCTAGATGATAATTCAGGTTAATTATCTGAATAACGTGCAGTCAAGAGAGTTAAGTTTGTCCACAAACTCCTTGTTAATTTTGTCTGTGAAATAAATAAGATGTTAACCTGAATAAATGTGAGAGAACGATAGAAAGGTCACTTCCGCTCCGTTTTAATTTCAGTTTATTTCGAGCTATAACATGGATATATTTTGGGGAGAGGTTTCTCGTACAAATACAATATATTAATAAACGTGTGGTATTACCATTTCCGAGGATGTAAGAGTTTTTTAAGCCGAAACGCGCATCTACCATCTGTCGTATCCTTCTCCTGCGCCAGTTGCCTTCCGGTGTTTCTCGACCATGAAAGCCACACGTGTTGAATTCTTCCGAAAGCTGAGATGAGACGAGACGAGACGAGACAGACACATGCCCGCGCATACAACACACACGCGTCTATCCTTACGTGACTTATCTTCGCCGATACGTACGTGTGAAGAGACGCAATGCCGAGAATGCGACTCTACCGTACAAATGTATTTGCTGTAAAATGTATTTGCCGTGATTTTTGCCGTGATAAAGAGATTTAGACCGCGACGAGCTTGCGACGCGAGTTCAAGTGACGGTTCCACGAAGAATAATTATTTCCGATATGCCCGCATACGACTGGTGGTCGTCGAGAAATTCGGGATTTATTCGCACGGGAATATTATAATGTATACAATAAATATCGCGAGGTGTCGTATTCGATGAACAGGTATAAATCGCGTATGCGATTACGTTCATTCCCGTGCATTAATAATTACGGTACGTTGCACCTTGTAAAATATATAATGTATGTTAATGTAACTGGCACATACAGGTAACTGAAACTATGCGTCGGTTTAATAATGGACGTATGCGCGTCGGTATGTTGATAGCCTTCCGCATGTTCAGCGCGGTACAGTTTATCTTGGGCCAAGGAAGTTATGTGCCGGCGCAGACACTCGCGCTCTCGCACGTCCTACGATATGTATCAGTATAATGTATAAGTATCGATATATATCACTGGCGAATGTGTAAATATGTAGTATGCTGCGCGTATATGCGTGGTTTGCGTATTAAGCGTGCGACTTATGTTTGAACATGACGTTCGCATGCGCGAGCGCAAGCGCAAAGCCCGTAAACACGTAGTCTGCATAATGCAAGTGACATATATGCGTATGTACGATCCGCGTCTTACTCGTGTGCACAAGGGAAAGTCTTGACAGTGGCCGATAAGAGACCAACAACGAAAAATGAGATTAATCGAGTTGAACGACTTTATTGAATCCTCGAGCTTTCAACTAACAGGTAAAAGTTTAGTTAGCGATTAATACGGTGTGTCGAATTATCGATTGATAGAATAAAATAGAATATGATTGTCTAAATTTTCAGGAAATCTCATATTTGAAACACATGGACGTTTTATGCCGTTGTATTTGTTAATTTTATTTCTTCGGAATACTGAAAAGTACTGAACAGAAGCTGTCCAAATAGAGCGGCGATTTTATCGCTTCTTAAAGCTTCTACGAGACGTTTCAGAATATCCTATATATCCTTATATGTCTCTCTCTCTCTCTCTCTCTCTCTCTCTCTCTTCGCACATGTGCTTGTCGATGATTCACGGCCCTGTGCAGGCCGTATGCACTTTTCTTATCCTCGCCGAATATCGTTTACGTTCTTTTTCTTCGTCGTGACTGGTTCGGCGAGTATTACTGATCGTCCATAAGAAAATCCATGGTGTATTTTCCCGTACAATTTGCTGTTTTCTTCGGTGCCGGTTGTCCTTTAGTGCCTCACCTACATTCTCGGAGATGAAGTGTAAAGAAAGAATAGAAAACTTGATCTCATTACTTGCATTATTTATTTTTATCATGATGAAGAAGCCATTTTAAGAATTGTTAATTATTTTATTAAAAATAATATGAAAGGAAACAATTATTTTTTATAATCGTGTAATATGACGTTGCATATCACGCAGGATGGAAACGTTTTAATATCGGTGTGTTTTTTATACGGCAAATTTGGTTTTTGCATGAGAAATGTTTTCGAGTGTAAATGCATCGGTTTTTTTTATATCTTGTTTGTTTTTTCAATATGCTTTGAGATTCGTTTCGTTCACGTACGCTTTTTCATATTTCTAAATTGTATTTGTATTAATATTCCTTTTATGTGTCGAATGTACAACTTTTGAACGATAAAAGAATCCTGCCATATTTTTCAGAGAAAAATTAATAAGCAAACAACTCGTGCAATATGCGAATAATAAATAACTATACCTGTAATTTAATTAATTTAATTAATGTCAATCTTCTTAAATTGCAAATATTATTATTCATGCTTGCTCGAAATACCAGTAAAAATAAAATCTAATTATTCTCTCTCTTTGGAACATACCAAAATCATATGTAAACGTTAACCATCATTCCGGTCGATTTGAATTGCGACCCTTTGAATACACGGCTTCGTGTTCACATCACACATATTAGCGACAAACATGGCTATTTGATCTCGACTCTCGCTAGTGCGATTGTAAACATAAGCCAGTAAGCAAATCCTACGATGATCACGTGATCTTGCTGTACACTAAATTGCCGGAAATAGTTGGCGCAACCATTGTAAATTGTTGGACGCTTGAGGATTTTATAACCGTGTAAAATCATTCTTTCTATACTAGTGTAATATTGTTTTTATATTGTAGAATGTTTAAAAAATTTCACAATACTGTTATTTTAAACAATGAAAGCTTATGATAATCGAAAAATTTATTCGCCACCTTTTATATAATTTTGTAATACGAGAGAAGATAATTACATTTCATTTTTGGTGATATTTCGAATAATTCCGAGTGATAATATTTGCAGTTTAAGAAGATTGAAATTAATTAAATTAATTAGATATATATTTGTCATCTCATTGTATAAGCTTTCAGCTTATTAATTTTATTCTGGCGAATATGGTAGACAATCGGAAAAATGTATTTGAATAATTTTAACAGCCTTTTAAATAATTTTACTAATTTTGGAAATGGAATTTTCGGAGGATGTGTGTTTTCCATGTCGAGTTATGTTTGATGATATTCAAAAGTTCTCTGATTTTATGTAAAGAGAAAGAGTATTTGTATGAAAGTCTACTCCTTCCTCTGTTCATTAATTTACAAGACGCAACTTGAATCTCCTTTTAATTTCCTAACCGCCACGATAGCAACTAAATATTAACGCCAGTCGGACGAGGAAACTTGAGGTGCGTTTTCAGGATGGGAACAGCACTATCATTGGATTGAACTACATTTCCGAGCTGTGGAATTCTTTGGGGGTGCGCCGAGAGGAAAAGAGAACGAGAAGGATGGAGAAGAGTAAGAGAGAGAAAGAAAGAGAGAACGCGGTCGGGATTTCCTTTGCAAGTTTTTCTCTCGACTCTCGCAACATGTTTCGTTAATTCGAACGGAGTGCTCTGAAGTTTCGTAAGAGGATGTAGAAGCGCAACAAATGCGAGAAAGCGCAGTAAGAGAGCCGCGTTGCGTCTAACTTCTCGTACGTTTAAGTAACTTCTTGACGTGGCTTTCCTACCACAACGGAATGAGCTTTTTCGCAGTATCACGTCTCTTTGCTGTCTCACGATTAGTCAGATTTTTTTTCATCCTCAGATTGTGCCGGTGAGATCGGGGGTGAGATCGATTATTTGAAACTGTTGTCCCGCGGCATTGTTACTCCATCTGTTTTACATTCGGATTGAGTTATTCCCCGAGATGTCGCTGCTCCAAGATAAACCGTGGCAATTTCTCCTGCTTCTAAACGCACTGTTTATCCTTCTTCCACAAATATGATGTTTCTATTGAATGCTTTTAATGTCAAAAGAAGATAAACTCCACCGCGCGAAAGCCTTTGCGTTAGAGAAAGGAGAGGTCTCGAACAATAAATTCCGAATATCTTCAATTTTTACATTCGCGTTTCCATGGAAAAAATATGGTTGGCCCGTACAGAAATCTGGTGATGCCAATCGGATTAAATAGTAAAATATGGAACAATTATTTATGTGGTTGCTTAAACCATAATAGTTACCACAATAGTTAGATTAGGTTATGTTGCAGCAATCACGACATTTCATATATATATATATTTTTGTAATTTTATCTATAGCATGATGTAACAAAGGAAATTAATTCTTATTACTAATTTAATTATTATTATTATTATACATTATGCTTTATGATGTCACAATTGACTATACGCGCGCGGATATATAACTTATGTATATAATAAATCCCCCAATTAAGTTTTGGTTGTCACAACCAGATCACGTATAATTATATCGATGTAGCTGACACATCAAACTAAATAGATTGTATCACCCATACACATTCCTATCACATGAGGATAACTAGGATGATGTTTCTATATTGCTCGCAACTAAATGTTTTTAGTTATGTGAACTACATCTTTTTTTTCCCGTGTAATGATTAACTTCTACGGAATATAATTCCCACTAGAATGACAGGGATCCATTGAATTTCTATTCTACAACCAACTTTGTCACTGGCACAGTGATTTATTATCTTTACAAAATTTATCAATAACCTCTATCTCAATTCTGACGTCGAATCTCCTTATTGTCTCGTCATTCGTCGTTCTTATTATATCTTTTATCGCATACTTGCCGATTATTTGTGGGTGAATAAGTTCAATCAAAGTTTGACACTTCGCCCAGACTTTTATTTCCTGCAGCCAGCTCGATATAAATCTTCCGCGCATTCATCAGTCCCGACATCTATTCGCGTAATGCGTCGCGTGCATGTCGCGATTTCGCAAGCGGTTTGCAAGGGCGCATGGACGCGTGTAAACCATCGCCCATGACCCATGGTTAACGCGCCCGTTTATTTAACCCCTTCCCCTCTCGTGTCGGGATACACGTGTTCGGCGAGTTATTCGTAATCGTCGGATTACGCGCGCGCGCGTTCTGATAATTTTTCATTGTTCGAACATATTATTGTATGAACGAACCGATAATCTGTGTCCGAGTCTATGATAATTTTGTGTTAAATTTTCATTATAGATACTCGTACTATTATTTCATTGTGTAATCTTTTTTTGCAATATCTTGCCTTATTGTTTCGGAAATTTATTAAAATATCATTGACATTTTCCTGTTTCCCCTTTGAATGATATCGACAGAAATATTTGTTTTATTATTGATCGATGTATAAGAAGCTTTTGACTTTTACAAAACTGTTTCTGTCAGTCACTTGCTTGTCTTTACATTTCTTAAGATCGTTTCTTAGGGGAGAAGGAAAGACTATATTATTACAGACTGCTCTAATATGTTGGATATGTTCTCATTGTGGGTTAGAAAGAGATTAGCTCATTTGTCACACGTGACCTAAATATCATGTAAGAAGATCGATTTACGAGCCGTATGTTACTCGATGGGGGCCGACGGGGTTAAATCGGCAAGCGAATTTCTAGTTGCTCGATGCCCGGCGGTTCTGTTTTTATCTAACTCTATTTTTACACTCTAGACACGATTCGGAAGCAATTCCTTCTTTTTCTCTCGCGGCTTTACAGGGAAAGGAAAAACGGTGAATCCGAGGCGTGAGCAGGAAACAGGGAACTTCGGATTCGCTGCGGGATGCTTGTAAGAATTCTCAGTGTTTATTACGTGTAAAATCCTCGCTCGTAAACAACTGCTGCACTAATCAAATATAGCGTTTCGGAAATCAACTCGTAATTTATAACGTCTATTTCTTTGAAATTAATCATCAATTATTTAACGTGATGAAAAATAAAGTAATTTTTCTTTTACTGTCTAAATATGAATTATATAGTGGACTAATTCACTCACCGATTATCCAGTGGTATACTTGGCTGACACTGGATAATCAGTGAAATTCAACTAAAAAAGGAAGAAAGTTTGAGTTTATATAATTAAAATACCGATACTTGCACGTTACAATTTCAATCTTTCTGTATCACATTCGAAAGATTGGCTAGGTTATAGGATTTCACATTTCATTCACTGATTACCAATGGCATATATTGATGTCAATGATTATCCACACCCAGAGAAAAGGTTGCTTTGATTTAAAGAAATTTCGGTTGAAGAAAAAATTTCTTCAATTTGTGAAAAAATTTATTTGATTTGTGAAAAATAATGTTTAAATCAAAGAAATTTTTTCGCAAATCAAAGAAATTTTTTTCTTCATCCGAAATTTCTTAAATCGAAGCAATCTTTTCCCTGAATGCATTGATTCAGATTTAGAGAGTAATAAAAATAACTTTTAAGCGGGTAATGTCTTGCTTTATGAGTAATATATCTAATTGCCGAGTTTTTTTTCACATAAATTCTGTGCGAGAGAGAGAGAGAGAGAGAGAGCTGCGATACCACTTTACATTCAAATAAAAATCGTCACAATTCTGTATGACTACTTTCGTCGAGAATTTTATCTTTATCGGTGCTATGGCAATGTAAAAGAATCTTACGTCTTTTTGCATGGTTACATGCGGAAGTAAATGGAAAAAAATTCAGTCGTGCGCCGAATGTGCGACGATAAAGGAACTTCAGCCTCCTGCGACGTAAAGTGTCGGCTGGTATTTCTCGATCGCGCATCTTGCGGTTGAAAGCCTCAGAACGTTAGTAAATGCTCTAGACTCATCATGGAGCGATTTTCAGGCGCGCCTTTATTCGTATTGGAAAGAAATCACTTGTGAGTCAATGCGAATGATGAAAAAAGAAAAAAGAAAACTTTTATATTTCTTATTTGCAAGTTTAATAAGCTGAACTTTGTTTGGCTTGTACACGATACGTTGCATTTTATTTGTAAATGTATTTGTAAAAGAAGATTAAATTCTGTTTCTATCATTTTTAAGTAATTACGAAATATATAGTGGGATTAATAATTGTAAAATGTGATCGTTAATTATTGGATGCGAGAGTAAATTATGTCATAATTGAACGTTATATATTTACACGTGCATGTTGAAATGCATTTAATGTCAAACTTCAGTCGAGCAAACAGCGCGTTGTCAGCGCTCATTACAGGTTTGTAAAATACGCCCTGTTCGCCGTATCTTTTCTATATTGCATCGAACTACAAAGGCCGAACTACGCTACTTTTTTCGCGCTAGCGAACGACCACGCATTCGCTACACGTAACAACGTAACATTTTTCCATATTTCCCGTTCTCGTGAAACGGATTTTTCCCTCAGGCGAGCGTTTTATTCTCCGCTGCGCAGCACGCAACGTAATTACCACCGAATGAAATGCAGCGCGCGCTGGTAACGTCATTTTAAGAAGCGAATACGGAAAGCTGCATCGTCATTGAGAAACATCGCAGATTTTTTCCGGGAAAGTCCGTGCCCGCGCCGCCTGTTGCACTTCTTTAGCGAATCAGCTTTTCCTTTTTCTTTCTCGTCCCTTTTTTTTTCTATTTTTTTTTATATTTTTTTCTCCTTTTTTTTTACTTCTCAATGCGCTCCCTTGCTTTTGTTCTCGAATCGGTTACCGTCCCGCCATTGTGCCCCCGCCATAAAAGGATTTACGCGTACAAATCGTTCTTGTTCACCCCGCGGATCGAGTTGAAACTCAATTTTTTTTCTCTACCCCCGCGAGGGAGAGATGAAGAGTGGAGAGGCTCGTGGATAGGGGCAGTTTGTGCTCTCTTGCTCTCCTTTTCCCTTCTCACTCTCTTTGGATGGAAAGTCGATCGGATACCGGAGGAAATCGAGTGGAAATCCAGGAGAGCGCGTCGTTGCAACTCGGAAGCGACGTAACGAAGTTTCGAGTCGCTGCAGCGGAAGTCGACCGACACTCCGTTTCTTCGAACGAGCACCGCGCGATTCGCGTGCTGGAATATATCGCGCATATATGGCGCATATATTTGAGCACGGGTTCTTCTGCTTTTCTTCCCCCCCCCCCTTCCTACTTCGACCGATCGAAATTTTGCATCGCGATTGTAGTATCAAACTCATTTTCTTGCTCGGAGCAAATTGAAATTTCTGGCCACTATTCTATCGTGACGTAACTATGTAGTTGAAAGGTAGATATTTGGAAGTTAATAGTACAAATCGATAACTGAAACTTGCCGAACTTTGCGTTGTGTTTAGAAATACAGGAGATCTAGATCACAAGTTTCCTAGATTTCTAATTGGAATTTACCAAGCGTTAAATGGATGTTAGAGACGCGTGTTGAAATAATTTCATTTTATCGTTGTTTCAAATTTATACTATTCATGTTGTTATTGATAAATTAGATTATAATTTTAATTTGCGATTTATGTATGTGTAACAAAATATGCAATTTACAAATTGTTTTGATATTAAAAAATGCACAACTGTAATTGATATTTTAATATTATAATATTTAAATAGATGATTTTATTTGGATAAAATAATCGTGTTACTCGAGAAAAATAATCAATTCCAATTTCATTAATATATTTTTGCTGCTTGCACAACGGCACGTGCGAGAAGTTTCTGAAATTATAAAAAAATCAGCGGAAGTGCAAACTATCGATGTAACAAACCTTTTCGCGGAACGTCATAAATCATTCTGCAAGACGACAGTTTGACACGCTACATTGGAAGCTTAGCCTCCAGCGAAGCGTAAAAATACGACTTCTTTGAAGCTGCACGTGAAGCTGCAGCAATTGAATCTATTTTTGCCTCGTTATAATCTAGGACAGCTAGCACCAGAAACATAAAAGGATCATCTAAAATGCGGGCTGCTTTAGGAAAATAAAATTATTAGTAGAAATATAAGTTCGAGAGGATATTTAGTCATAATTCTTTCACAATCTCTTTTCCCTCAATTTATTCTTTAAGCGCGAGGATGAGTTATTCGTAATTAATTCTGCTCGTGGCATCGCTGCAGTACGCGGAATTCTTTTCTGGAATTGCGCAAATTTCCGCTTTTCACAGTGTGTTTGGGTCATTCGAGTCGTCATCTAAATGATCACCACGATTCTCACGTCACTCCGACTTATAAATCAGGAAAATCTACTTCCGTTAGCCGATGGCGGTCTTGTGCCTTACAACGAGATGGATGCAGACTGAATGTGGCGGTCCGTAACTCCGTTCGATCCTCTCCTCGCAATAAGACAAAAAAGGGGCGGCGAAGCATCCCCCGGAGGATCCTCCGAAGACTCGCGAGAATCGAATTACTGCCGTCGGAAATGATTTATATTCCGCGGATTCTAGGAGCTTCCTTAACCCATTTCTCAGAATCTCAAGGTGTGCGCGCGCCCACCTTTTTTCACTGCACCCTCAGCAGCACCCCTATCCATCGAACTACCTCCCGCGTCTACCATCCCCGTCGGCCAGCGACCCCATCTCCCCACCCTTTTTCACCAGCTTACCGTGAAACTTGCGTAGAAGTTTCGCGCGCGTTACACGTTTCCGCGAAACGGAAATTGTTCTGTCTCGCAAATCATACCCGCTCTCTTCTCGCACCGCGAATCGTCGCCTGCGTTACGCACACCCCTCACGCACGCTTTTCTGCACGTCGCACGTTCCATGGCCGTGCCATGGGAAACATCGATATCCGACGTACTCTTACTTAGCCGGTAAACAAAGAACGAGCAATCATACTATGATTCCGATACTCGAAAAAGATCGATAGTTTATAATATCGGTTCTGTCAAAACTTTCTGCAAGAGTACGGGTATGGTAGGATTACTCGTGGCAGGTATAGGCGTCAATATTTTTGAAGAATGGTATCGTGTAGCATCTTTATTCTTCATTTACCGACCAAGTCCAAGTATTGGATAATACATCGGGTGCTTACGCGTAAACAACAATAGGCGATATCTATAAGCTATCCTTTTACCTGTAGACAGCATAAAATCTATGTAGGTCGCTTATCGGTCGTTATAAACTTCGTCTGCTCTTCTCCTGTTTTTGAAATACAATTTTAATCTGAAGATATCAAGTTATATGTGATATTTTCTCAGAGTATCACGACGTTCACTGCATGAAAATATTCGTATTATATATAGTTGAGATACTGATGAATTTTATTGCTTTTCTCTAAAAAGCTATTAAATTTATTATATATTTTACTAAATATATTTAATTTAGTATACAACATTAAGGTATAGTAATAATTAAATATTATATTAAAACTGTTCTGTTAAACATGATTAATGCAATCTATTACGAAGCAAGGGTGATATAAACGTCAAATAGGTAATATGCGGGCAACGATGTAATGATGTGTTGCTTTAGAACACTCGCTCTATGTAGGTACACGCATACACGCGCGAATACGCTCTTTACGTGTTCCGTTTGCAGGAGCGTGTCGAGGATACCGCGTATCCCGAGGCGTCGTGTCGTTTTAGATCTCCCTTCATCACGCATTTGTCCGTATAGGAAATGCATCGAATTTCGGCATTTGAGGATTAATTATCTGACTGAGTAATTATTGTAGAGAATGCGCGTCCGCCGTGTAGAATAGGTGGGGTTGCGGGGCTATTTAATTAGCGCATGTTGTGTTACTAATGAATTTCCTTCATCATCGATTTTCATCGATTGTTGTACCCATCGATGGTTGTAACGAAAATTCGACGTGGCACTTAAAAATGTTAAATCTTCATTATTTTTCAAAAGCAACCTAATAGTTTTTGTTATTCTATCTTTCATATCACAACATTTGTATAAATGCCTCGGTAAAATTTTGTAAAACGTTCTTCGCGTTTTTCAGAATGAAAAATCATTTTTATAACGCCATTTCGTAGAACAATGTTACATGAATTTTTCGAGAATTCTTACTTATCTATATAGAGAAATTATTTATATAAAGAAAGTGCACGATTTTGGAGCGTCTCGTACAACTAGTTACGAAAGAAGGATTCGCATGGAGGTATTCTCGCGATTTTTCCGAGATCGTCTGAGAGAAACGCGCGTTGTACTAGGCAGCTTCCGCCGTCGACGAAATGTAACGATCGATAGGCGCTGCTATCAGTGTCGTATCTCCGGCGTGTGTAATGTCTCGTCTAATTAGCGCCCGTGCTAATCTCAAGGGTCTAGGCAGGCAGACGGGTTATCCTTGGGGGCCATCATTGAGCCGCGCATTCCTTGCAAATGCATAATCGCGCTATACCGCTGCTTCTCTCTGTGTGTCGTGTCGTGTCGCGCCGCGCCGCCTGTGTACTTCCATCAGTATCAAATGGAGTGGCGGATATAAATGACGGGTCTCCTGCTCGACGAATAACTACGGCTATTCTGAACAGCGCCGCTAATATTATCTCGTCGCGTGTGACGCGCATAAAGCGCATCGCGCGCGGTGTCGACAAAATCGCGATTCGTCTGTGACAGATGAGGCACCACCGGTTGTGTTCCCGGGTGGTTCATTATTGAATTTCATCAAAACGCGAGATCCTCCCAGGACGGAAGCGCCCTTCTGACGTGGTAGAGCAAATATTCTGTTTGTATTTTAAAAGGAAAAAGGAGTCCAAGATTTTCAGAAATTGCTAGTTACAACCGTCTTATATTGTATGAGAATACGTCCAATTACATACGGATGGTATCTTCATTGCGTTTTATTCCTTCTTCTTCAGCTGTATGCACGTGAACGCGATCCGACCATTGAGAAGTCGTTCGGTTAATGGGCCTGCCTTACCTTTGCGAAGAAATTTTCTTTACTTTACTGCGACTATCAGAGTGCCAATCCAATTAATGAACCTGAATAGGTTTTTTTTTTTAAATAGAATTGGGTTAAGCGTTTTAATAAAAGATTCTAATAAAGACAGATTTATGTAATTCCTACGTAATTTCATAACCCGCGGGAAAAGTCACTAGGTAAAACTTGTCGTTCAAGTAAACAGTGTATTCATTGCGAGTTCATATCCATTTTAGCGTTCACGTATTCTTACGTCTACACTGGAAGAATGATTTTTGCTCAAGTATCTAAAAATTTAATCAGGAACAGATCTGAAAATAATTTTGTTAAATCATCAAAACAATTTTATAGGAATTTCAAGCGTGATATGAAATACTGTAAAAAATTTTGACATTCTTACAACCAGTTTGAGCGTTCTGCATAATTATTTCGATTGCCCAATAAAATTATTTTAAGATTTCGATCCGGCTAAAATTTTAGAGATATTTCAGCAAAACTGTTTTTTTTTTTTTTTTTTCAATTTAAAATTATACGATAAGTCTAAGTATTGCAATATTTGGTAAAATTTTAAGCTAGATAATACGTTTACTTTATAATTCTGCGAACATGAAATTAGCTGCGAAGTCAAGTCAATTTCTCGTCGGAATCGAAAATGCGACTACGAAATTCGGGAAACGGAACAGTGGTACATTAATGACGGTCGCGTCAATGGGAAATCGGATGATAGATCGATCGACTAGGAGTTCCTCGTATTATAACATCCGATCGCTAATTAGAGCTCGCTAATCTCGGGAGAGTAGGCGGACCGGTAGTAGCATTACTCCGACACGACTATGGAGGCTTTGTCAGCGTATAATCACTCCGGTTTCTCGTGCGCGTATCCTTTTACTTCCTCCACCGGTGGTTATAAATACGGCACGGAAATGGATTTTACTTGGAACAAAACGATCTTCTGGTATAAAGAGATCTTATTTTTGTTACGTAGCAACTGAGTTAAATGAGACCAATTTCATGTAATAATATAATACGTAATTTGTTTGCGTTAATGACAACAGTTTAAAGAGCTTTTGCAGCTTATTTTATATTCTTTAAACGATTTTTCATCACAATTGTATATACAAGTTAAAATCACCTTATTTACAAATATTGATTAACTCTATTTGTTATCTTATTTCATTTATAGTATAGTAATTTATTTATGTCGAGGGATCAACCACTATGGAAATCAGTAGGATACATTTCTTTAGAAATATATTACGGCAGTACAGTAATAAAACAGCTAGCAGTAGCAATATGCTAGTAATACATAGCAATACATCACAATGCATTAACAATACTATTAGCAATATTATATGCAATAGGTGATAATACATAGGAAAACGATACTAACTAATACAATAGCAATGCTAGCAAGCATATGTTGTATAGCCATAATTAGCAATCACTGTATATTTTTTTTTAGTAGTGATTGACCCTTCGATCTATGTGATTCATGAAATTTAAAATAAATAATAAGTAACGAGAGATGAATCCTTATCTACCTGAGCTAGATGGTCTTGATATTTAAATTATATTTCGGTCAAATTATTTTTGGTTCTTAAATTAGATTGGTAAAAATCATGTTTTAAACTGTTCAAAATATGCTTCATTAAATAATTTATTATGAAAAGTAATCTCAGCCAGTATTCAAACTTGGACCTCTTTACATTCCGTGATAGATATCATAACTAATTCGATACTTTGATAATATTTTGTCAATAACTAATTATTTTTTTATACTTATTAGCATTAAATTATTTATAGCTTTTTGGAATGGTTATTAGTATCGGTATTAATAATATTATCGATAATATTATTAAATTACTTGATAATTTATTTCGTGACATTGCTATCCCAGTTTGGTTTAAGATTGCGTTTAAAAATTGAAGACGATTTTGACGCACAGTTATAGAACTGGATATGCATATATAAATTTATACCAAGATAATATATTAAGTATTAATATTTAAGTATTCAGTTCTCAACAACTCAAATTGATAAGGCCTTTTCGTTACTTACTGTGTATTCATATTGCAAATTTATGAGATATTTGTTTAAAACATATGTTTATCTTGCTACGTGTATATCTCGAGAGCAGGGAATCGCAACTATAAACGATTAATTGTGCTTATTAATATTGTATGATTAACTATATCATGCGGTTTAATAATCCATGAGTAATCACACAATATTGAGAGGGACGATTTAATTCCACATATAATGCGTATATTTACAATCATATTATTGTAAATTACTTTCATGAAATTATCATGAAACTATCGTAAAACAGACTAGAAGATCTGCTCGAACGCAATCGAAAAATCGCATTGATGAAAATGGTTGCGAATTAAAAAAATATTATTTGAAAAAATATTATTTGAAAAAATATTAATGTTAGTTTCGGACGATCGCGATCTAAGCAATGTGTTCGTGTGAAGCGCGTTTATATCTACATAAGATTAATTTTACGTTAACAAAACTCGCGGCCAATGGCGTGTTTTACTACTTTTGTCGATGGAATCGCGTATCTTGGACGCGTAACGTTTTGGCTAATTAGCAAGTACGCTTATCGCGGGAACGTAACTGTGGACGGATTATCCGGGGTCGATCTTTCAGACGTGCGTCCGCGAAACGATGAGTTGAAATCAGCGTTGTTATATACTTCGTTACGCGACGCGGTATTACGGCTTTACGGTCGTTTCGTATAACGTTCGTGGCGATAAGTTACCTCGCGATATACGCTAAGATCGATCGCGCCAGAACTTGGCGTTAGGTACACGTGGAGCTTCGCGAACGTAACGTGGCATTACGGCAAAACATTGACAGAGAGACTCAATAAACCGCGAGACTTCAATCCTGTTCCTTTGAGGCAAATTGTCGCTTATTGAAAATAGAGTTATTTGATTTTTATGGAAACGCATTCACGGTACAACCGGGACTTCTCATTCTGTCGCTTTTTCCCCATGAAGAAGTCGGTAGGAATCTCTCCGGCGAAATGAAAGAGGAGATTAATGCAGTTACTCTCGTTCTAAATGGATAGAAAAAGTTCACCAGAGAAGGAATAGAAAATGTATCACAGAGCGAGAAAGAAAGAGAGAAAGAGAATGGAAACTGCGAGAACATTCCACATGAAATGGTCGTGCAATTTTTCGAATTTGAAATCTTCAAAAAAACACACAGATAACATTCGTATTTAAATTACAGAGATTAAATAACAGCGGAAATAAAGAGCCAATTAATATAACATGATTTAGAAATTGTATAGAATATAAATGTTTCTGTTTATAAATGTAATTTATAATTCAGACGGTGCCGTTAGCTATTATTACAACAAATATGTGACGTGAACCTATTTTGTTTTAATTTTAACATTGTTAGGATATAGCTTGGCACGTAAATTTTATTCATTTTACCAGAAACACGATTCTTGCACTTGTTATGTATGGACTCTTTAAAGCCTCTTCGGGATTCAACGCGTTAAAGAATAAACCGAATTAATCGACTTTTTAATGCATTAAGTGTCGAAGTATAAAAGTAGCAGGCGATAGCGCGCCAAGTATCTAAGTGCTACGAGATGTACCTTTCCCGCTCTTTAATAAACTGCTAATGCGAAAGATCGATCATGCTCGCGCTCGCTCGGAGGAACTTTTAGCGCGCCACTAAAATTATAGATAACGATTAGCTTCTATCACGTCCTCCTTCCATACATTAAAGATATAACTAAGAATCGTGTAGCACTGATATACGAGATAAATATTTGGCACTTCGCTGCTTGATACTTTATAACTCCATCGAAGATCGATTATATTCTTTGCACATTAAGTGGTATACAACTTTGGGATTGAAATAGTATTCCGATAAACTAGGATATCTGATAAAACTTATTCTGCTGTACAGGAATAAATTAAGCGAACGACATATATTAAATACAATCATTCTTGATAATGTCGCCAATATAACGTGCAAAAAAAGGAATCTATTCTATATATATACACCCAGAGACAAAGTTGCTTCGATTTAAAGAAATTCCGGTTAAAGAAAAAAAAATTTCTTCGATTTAAACATTATTTTTTTAAATTAAATAAATTTTATTTGATTTAAAACAAATATGTTCAAATCCGAGAAATTTTTTTAGAAATGAAAGAAATTTTTTTCTTTAACCGAAATTTCTTTAAATCGAAGCAACCTTTTCTCTGGGTATAGAAATAATTTGGCATACAAAAATAATTTAACAAACTCATGTTGTCATTTTATAACAAAAATTTTCTTTGCGTTTCCTTGTTATCTTAACTTTTCAAGTATTCTCCAAAAAAAAAAAAAAAAATTTAAAATGGAGTTTATGAAAATTGTAATTATATACGGAAAGAATTTTCTTTTAAAACTTACCTTGGAAAATATGATAGTTCTAGTACAATACATTTAAAAAATTTTTATCATGCACTTTCAGTAAAATTAATCAAACTTATTTAACATTTTATTGTAGTTTTATTAATGAATAAGAGAGATTTACATTAAAAAATCGAAATACAACGTTATCCCACGACTATCATATATTTTCAGGATAAACTCTAAGAAAAAAATTCTCTCTGTGTAGTGATTTGTCATTAAGATTCAATTATTAGGCGTTAAATGAGAAGTGAGTTCTCATTAAGCAACGTAAATGCGCGTAAAATGGAATCTTACGATAGTTTAATTGGAATGGACTTAAATAAGCTTTACAGACAATTTAGAAACGTGTTTTATTTGTGTCTAATCAACACTAAGGCAACTCATGGACGAACCGCTGTAAAGGTATACTAATTAAACCGTTTTGAATTAATGACATCGTAACGAGGCAATTTCTTTCTAGGTCAAAGTTGTTAGAGTTTTTAATCGGACGGTCGTGCGCGTTTGAACGTTTCCTGCTAAAACTCTGAGAGGAGACATATGAAGTACCGTACTTTCGTTAGAGATAATGACGCTCCGCTTAATTATTATTATTATCGTTCCATTATGCTATTTTTACTCGACGCATTTAAAGAACGTGAAACGTATGAAGATCTCAACTAGAAGAGACTAACTTTAGACGACTCGAAGAAATTCGCTAATTGAATAAACAATTAAACAATTACATTTTCATCTTATTATTTCATTTGTATCCTTGAAGATTTATTGGAATATCAATTTTGGCTTTTGGCCACATTTTTACCTCTGTCGGGCTAAAATTTCGTTATTTTATTGCAAAGCGAGCCCTGCGTGCACCACTCACTCTAAAATCTGATATTCGTTGGTAAATTTGTCGCGCAGCAAATTTAAATGTATGAAATTGTACTGTCAGAGCATGTTATTTTTCAGATGTATAATAACGTAATCTGTTCCTCTCTGTCAGTAGGTTAAAAATATTGTGCTCATGCTTCTAAATAAATTTGAAAAGGACAAACCCGAAATAATGCGTTTGTTTGTGTGTGTTCCTCCCCCCCCCCCCCCAAGGTTTCGTGACAACTATTTAACAAAAATATACGTATACATATTTCGTATTTAAACTATTCTCTTTTGCATCGCTAATTCCGTTTATGCCGTCGTCACCCCCTTGGTAAAGCCGTACGTGAACAATATGCTTATAAGAACGATTAATCTCAAGCACGGTGTGTGTTTGCGCCGGAATAGCGAAGGATAGCCGCTTGGAATTAATTAAATGTCACATAGAAAAGAATGTCTCGCGGCATTTGTCGCGATCGATCTGACATTTTTCATTTGCGGAAGAATGGTGCGAGTTCCGCTCGCACTATCACGGACAAAAGTGTGGGCTATCACGTTCCACTATCGAATTTCGAGGACGATCCACCGATACCATGCGGTTCTCTCGTCTTCGTGGTGTGTCCTTTATGTGCTTTTTGGATCGTAGTCTTTCGTGGACCTCCGTTATCTCGTATCCTTTTCTTTTTTTATCATACTTTTTGCCGTTCTCGATACGTTTGTAGCACGAACGTTTCAAATGGCTTTTAATCGAAGGTCGGAACCTTCGAGGGAGGCGATGGCGGTAGGGGCGTCGTGAAAAAAAAAAAAAA
>NW_017305705.1:390249-402589 GCF_001594115.1 Trachymyrmex septentrionalis
AACGGACGGAGAGGCCGACGCGCTCTCTCCCTCGGGATAACGTCGATAAAAACGCCTCCACAGGGCGAGGATTCATCAAGTATTTTACCGAAGAGCGACAGGTGACAGGAGAGATTACTTTTGCGTTTGAGCACGTACAAGCGATATAAATGTGGGTATATATATATATATATAGCTATTTTCCCTCTCCGCGCAATGCTGTGTATACGGGGGAGGAAAGAGGGAGGAATGGTCTCTCTCTCTCTCTCTCTCTCTCTCATCCCTCTCGTATCACCCTCCTTTCATCGAGCAAATATCTTTCTTGTAGGTCAGTTATATATCACGGGCCATGCCCGCTAAAGGATTTCAATTCCGGCCGACGTCCGCCGTTTGGCGAACGATTTTCGATAAGCGTGACACATTGAGACTCGCAAAAAGCGAATCGCGCCGTTCGCTACCGATTGATTTCTGAATTTTTATCCGGAGTACCCGTGAGAGTGCCCTTTCAAGACGAACACATTCTCGCTCGTGGCCGCGAAAGAAATTCGCGCGACTCCCATTTCCACCGGCGACTATTTAATTCGGTTTAACGGAGCCAAAGCGGCTTAACGGTTCGAAAGCGTACCTTCTCACCGCGTTGCTGTGTTCTTTTCAAAAAAAGGTGGAAATACGTGGGAGCTTTTCGCTTTTTCGATATGTGGGAGCTATTCGCGTTTGTCTCGCGCGCGAAAAATACTTCTCCGTCATGTTTTGTCGCGTAATCTTTTCAACCACCTCCCGTTCCTCTCCTTTTTGTTTTTAGCTCCTCCATTTTTTTTTTATTCGACGCCTGACGGCGGTATGCCGATGGCATGCGCGCGATCCGCACTCGAATGGCCTAACTCGTTTTATCCAGAAAATGTTTTTCGTGTAACGTTACCGCGAAAGTCGAAGTTCGGCGGACTTAATTGAGTTTTGTTCCACGCCCTTCGATCGCTCGACTGCAGCAGCCGCGACTTTTGCTGCTACACCCTTCAGCGTACCGACCATCCTCCAGTCACTCTTTCTCTCTCTCCTCCCCCTCTCCCTCCCTCTACTCTCTCCTCTCCCTCTCACTCTCAACGAGCACCGCAACAACGTACTCCCGCGTTTTCCAGCGGGATTTCTTCCGTTGCTCGGCCAGCCGCGTGCACTTTTTACCCTCTTTCTATATAGCTCTTCCCTCTTTCCTTTCCTTTTAATAAAAATCGTCGGTCATTACAGTCCATGTCGGGCAGTGGAATGGGGGGGGGGGGAAGTTCGCGTCTGTAAGCAGCTGAAGTATAACGGTTGTGTTTATAACGGTGCATCGACGGGATATTTACGGCGTTTTACGGAATATTTCGTTTTACTCGATCGCGTATAATCAGATTTCACCGAGAGGAAACATTCCGCCGTTGCGGCGAGGGCCATACCGATTGGTTTCTATTATTTCGCGAGACTGAACCGAAAGACTGGCGAGAAACTTAAATATTGGCTGCTAATGGCTTTAATTGATTTTTAATCAGAGCTCAGCTGTCGAGCTATATCGGTCGTATCGGAAGTTTCGCCGTATCCAATATCTTTTTCTTCTCCTGCCGGAAACTTCGTCGGGGAGGAAAGTTGCCGCTACTCTTCTCGACACTTCGAAAACTAAAATAGGGCGATCTGGGATATCTATTATCGTTAACGCCCTGCGCGTCCCTTTCTTCTTTTTTTCTATCTCCCTTCGAAAGATCTGTCTTACGCGTACCGGCGCAAAAATACTCTAATACTTAAGCGGGCTAATTAACTTTACCCGGAAAATCCTTTTTATTTAAGATTTGACGGGAGTTGAACTTTGGCCGCACTTAATTGAGTTTTATTCCGAGCCCTTTGCTCGCGCAGAGCTTGCCACAGGCACGAGCAGCCATCCCCTCGCCCTTCCTCAGACTCTCACTCGTCCTATCCGCAGGAATTTTCCTCGTTGCTCGTCGGTAGTTAACCATGTTTTTTTTTTTTTATTACCAACCTTACCGCGTTCCTGCCGCCGCCCTTACGAGAGATTAGTTAGACTCCGGATACCTTTATCTACGCTAATTTTTGCGCTGCCCGAGAAAGATTCCTCGCGAGATTCCACGTGTCTCCGGTCGTGAATAGAAGAAAAAGAACGGGCGCTCGTCGAAAATCCATCTTAAGCGATATAACTAATTTCATCCGGAACATCTTGCATGCCCTACCCCCCGTTGCGACTCGCCCCGGAAGTCGAACTTTGAACTTAATCGAGTTTGGTTTCATGCCCGCTGATAGACGCGAGTTTTGTTTTCTCTCTCTCTCTCTCTCTCTCTCTCTCTTTCTCCCTTTCTCCCTTTCCCCTTTATGTCTGTCTATCTCTCCCCTTCGACAACATTGGTATCCCGCGCTTCCCGCGCGTTTTCCACCGGGATTTTCCCCGTTGTTCGGTTATCGATCCCTATTGCCCCCTTCGTCCCTTGCCACGCCTCTCACAGCACCCCCCCCCCCCCAGATAATACTGCCTGCCGGCACTTTTCCGTCGTCGTTCGTGCGATGTTAAACGCGTGCGAAATCGACTCGGACGAAGTCACTCCCGCGGGACAATTTCGCGAGAGTATATTTTGCAGAGCGCTACTCCCGAATCTTTTCGAGTTTTTACGCCTCTTCCCGCTGAAACTGCCGCGCCCATCCTCTCGCGCTTGCCCGATGAACGTCTTCACAAATCCCTTTCGATCGTTCCTGCATATCTTTACTCTAGTAGATGTCTCAGAAAAGAGGCAAGACGTAGAATCCACTTCTCCCTAGCGATCGTGTAATCCGAGAATCTCTCGTCATCTATTTACTTCTATTAGATTCCTGTTTTTAATTAGCGTCAGATATCCTGGTTTTATTAATGTAGTCACAAATTAAATTTTTAGGTTGACGATTCAATGAAAATTTAATGGTTAAATTGTGCATAAATATCGTTCAATCAATTTTGAAGATCAGATTCTAAAAACACGTTTAATAGATATAAATTACACGATGCGGAGTATCCTTTTCCTAGTAGCTATTACTTCTGGGATCTGTATGAGAATATCTCTTTTAAATAGAAACACACAGGAACGGAGGAGGAGGCACTTTGTGATACGTACTAGAGTTACAACTCTTTTTAATGTTCAAGTAATTCAGTGACACGTTGATCTACTGAGATGTGATGGTGAGTTTCGTAAAGTGAAACACATTTATGGATGAGTAGGTTACCGTTTTGAGTTCGCGCGACGTCTTCATGTCGCGACGCATTCAATTTCCGTTTCTTCATTTTCATTAGCAACGTTGTCTATAGCGTTGCTTACGATGTTACTTCGAGGGGCCGTTGAAATATCCTTTCGACTAACCCTTTGACGTGCGCGCAAACAGCTTACAATGAGCTAGCAATTAGCTTCTTCTGGATGTAACATCAGTAACAAAGAAGGAAAGAAGTGAAAGGGGAAGGAAGGAAGGAAGGTTAAAAATTCTAGCATTATATGTGTTATGTTAATATGTTTATTAGTTGTTAATGTTAATTACGTATTATCATAATTATTGCTATAATAATTATAAGCTATAGTTAAATTATAGTAATTGCAACTATTTTTTTATAGTAATAATAACTATAATTAGTCATTTTTGGTGCTAATTATATACGGTCTGAGATCTGTTTTAAAATGAAGGGAGGTAGCTTTTATAAAAAATATTTCAAATGAAAGTTGTTTAGTTTGAAGAAAGGGAGAGATAAATAATGATGAAATCAACCAAATAGATTTTTTAGAAAATCTTACATATATGGACGTAACTTTGAAAAATTGTTTTATTAAAAAAATAATTGTCTCTCTTCAGATCACACAACTATTATTTGACAAATTTTCGATAAGAACTATTGTTCATTATTTGAAAATCGGTATATGGTACGGTTATAGACACTTTGTATATATTTATTGATAAAACTGTACATATATGTAGTTATTATTATAAGTAGTTATTATAATAGCAGTAATAACTGTAATTATGGTAAATTATCACAAATACCAAAAACTTTCCTCTCAGTGCAATAAATGGATTCCAAACATGGAAAATACATTTAAAAGTAAAACAATTACGTCACACATGCCAACAGTTGTGCTTTAAATTATGAGTAAACGCAAAGTTATATTATTTGTCGTTGGTAACAGCATTATCCGATTAAAGCAGGTGTTAGAAACGATGATATAAGCCGTATTGTCAGTTTAAATCGCTCTATAAGCGAAACGCGTACATACGCTACGATTGACGGTGATATTGCGGCGCATGTATCTTTTATGTGTCATTTCTTCTCTCGTTATAGCCACTTATCGCTTTAGATGGCTCACACTGTATACTCCATTATATTTCATTTCCAGTATGGACGTGAATGTCGAACGAACTGCACGGTCGAAGTTTGAAATCGTTGTTTGCGTGGAAAAAAAGATTTTTTCGTCAAATTGATATTAACCGAACCATATGTATCTCAAAGAAGAATCTACGAGATGCCGATAGATTATTTTTACAATTAAAAGCGTACTTTTTGAGTCGTATCGTAAAATTGAGTTACCGCCATAGTAACATTCACGGTACAGTCACGGATTTTTTTTTTATTAATATTTTACTGGCAGTTCACCTTTCACGTTATTCTTTCGCGTCGCTGTTCGTTCCAAGCGAATGAAACAACGTATGGTCGAATAACTCCATTTGCTCGGAGGTTGTACTAATTACGAAATAAACGACCGCCGTGAATATTACGCCATGAAAATTCATATGAGGACTTAACATACGTTATATGAGTACTTCATCCCCTATCTTAATATAGCTTTAAAAGCTGCACGTCATATATTTACGTTTTCTCTTTTTCCTTACTATTTGTTAGCTTTATAACGAATACGATAGGACAAAAATATCACAGTTTTAATTATCAATTTAGTTTCGAGAAACCTTTAGAATAATCATATTAAAGATACGTATATTATATCTGGAATATAAAAAGAGTCGAGGATTAAAGTATAAAAAGATCGATATTATGAAATATTTAAGAGTTCCCTCAAAAAGGTTAGTTTGAATTTCTTTAAAAATTCCACGGCAAGTTGATATCGCAAGTGTACGTGTCTCGTCTATTTTAGCGGATCGAGGATAAAAGGAGCGAGAACGGTGGACGAGATGCGTATACCAGCGGCACGCATATCCACGTGAAATTGCGTGTACACGTCGCGGACACCCGGCGAATTCCCTCGTGCAGGCATGTCCAATCATTGGTGTAGGAATTAGAGTCTCGGTGCGCAACATACCTATACCCTCCTTCCCCGGTGGTGTTCGTCCATCCCGGCGCACTCCACCCACCCTACACTTGGCTCGGCAAATTAATGAACAGTGTCAACGTCGGCGGCGTCGCTACGCACCGCGCATACGGGATACGTTCATAAAATTCGCTGACGAATCAGGCGCATTTGGATAATTTCGTTATCCCGCCGCAGCCAGGGACTTTCTGCGTGATGAAACCTTATTTGCACACACGCGCATACACACGCACACGCACACGCACACACACCGGACCCCGCGGGACTCACGGGGGCGCGCGTGCGTTTACGCGAAATCGAATCGTAATCGGATTTCTTCGTTCACTTTGACTCTTTGCGGTTTTCGAGCTTCCAGATATTTCGGGCTATGAAATCCGATTTGTTTAGGGCGCAAATGAGATTTTATGCAATAAGTTTCTCCGCCGTCGGAGAAAAGAATTTTAAAAGTTGGCCTTTTTAATCAAGATCTTATTGGAGGTCTCCCATTTCTCCTGATCTGTCAATTAGCTTGGTAATTAAATCTTAAGTAGGTTCTTTCGTAAGATCTTTCATAAAACTCCACCCTTTTCTCTCGTAAGTATAATTGAAAGACAAGAACGTGATGTAAAAAAAAATTTATATTTTTGATCCTCATTGAATTCTCGTAGATCGTGTATCCTCGACGAATTACAAATTCAAATATCTGCGACACACACTCCGTTGCTTCGGTTTAAATAAAAGAAACATCTTGAGACAACGCGACGAAAGAATCGCAAGAAAATATAAACGTCGTTGGATTAAAGTATCCTTGACCGACCCAGATAACGATCCCTCTTTTTCTCGTTCCAGGCTGGCGACGCCGTGGTGGCTACGGTGAGATACCGACGAGGACAGATACCGAGAAGACGTGGAAGACGGCAACGGCATGATCGCGCTGCGGGGGTAGTGGGGTTGAAAATCGGCGCTTGCCCGGTGTGTCACAACTCTCTCTCCGACTCTCGCCCCACCAGAGATCTACTGCCCCTATCTTTTTCCCCGTTCTCTACGCGTACGGTCCGTGGAGTTTCACCGCTGTATCCACGTGCGTGCACATCGCGCGTACGCGTACGCCGGTCACGCGTAATCACGCATACAGTCGCGGTGTTCCAGGGCAAAGAGTGAGAGAGAGAGAGAGAGAGAGAGAGAGAGAGAGAGAGAGAGAGAAAGCGCGTTACTAGCACGGTACGCGCTTGCGCCCGCGGTAGTGCGGAGCGGAGCGGCGCCGCTTGATGGGGAGTGTAGCGCTCGGTGGGGAGCGCGCGACTTGGTGGGGAGCGCGCGTCACCTGTCGCGACATCAGTCTGACGGCGAGCGTCAGTGGGCGCGGACGGTTGATACGTGCGTGTTTATAGTTGTCTCCTCCGTACGAAGAGGCCGTACGGGATCGGTCGGAACGGCGCTCGCGCGTGGACGCTTGAACGCGTGAACGCGAGTGGCCGGCTGGCGAAGACTTTCCGATCCGTTTTTTTTTTTGTTTTTCGCGCGTCCACCACGCCGTGCGCCGGCGCGCGTGCCTCGAACGTGAATGTGCCGCTTGGCCGCTGCGGGGCGGCCGACCGTCCTCGGTAAGACATGCGTGCGGCGGGCCGCTGGTGGACGACGACCGTGGATGCAACGACCGCAACGGGGAACGACGTGGTCGCGTCGCACGTGACTGCCGCCGCGGCATCTCCCGCGCACCTCCCGTACTCGGCGTAGTGAGTGTTCGCGAGTTGGAGAGAAAGTAACGAGACGCGCGCGTACCCGAGATAGCGCGCCGCGACGTCGCCGGGCGTTGTCGTCTCGTTCGGCCGAGAGACCGAACGAACCGGTGCTCCATCGCGCGCGGAGCGCAGTGTGACGGTGCGTGTCCGCGATCCCCGCCGAATTTCGTTGTTTCCCCGTGTTTTTCCGTTGTTCTCGCGTGTGCCGTTCGCGTACGGTGGTTCCCGGTGAAGGCCCGCGGAGAAAACTGCGAACCCTGGCACTACGTCATCGTTCCGTGCGCCGCTGCGACACCATCGCGAGAAGATGAGGCGCGCCAGCCTCCGCGTCGCCCCCAGGATGCAACCAGGATTTCTCTTCTGCTGGTGCGTCATCGTGACGGTTACCGTCGCCCTGGCTGCCTGGCAGGAGAACGTCAGGCCGAAGATGTACGTCCAGCTAGGTGAGTGATCACTTGTGATTAGTGCCACGCAGTGTGACGCATAGTGTAGTTCTCTCAATTCCTACTCTCTTCGTCCTTCTCTCTTCGTTATTTCGTGCTTGTGTGATACGCCCCAGTGCATTATGTGGTGGATCGAGGTATTTCTCAGCGCCTGTGCAGCTCTCGATATCGCCATCGGATTCAATGCTGTTACTCGAATCTCCAACGGTGAATAAAATGTCTCCGACGTGAATTAATAAGCGGATTGTTTAGCAAGAATGGCAAGAATTAAGTAATATATTGAGAAATTAATTTCCTGCGTTCGGAGATAAATATTGTGGTGGCAACTGTAAAGGTGACAGTTGTACATATGTTTTACATGTACAATTATGTACATGGTTGGATAAACTAATGTACATGTAATACAGTCGATTAAATTATTTTACAGTTGCAATAACTATAAAAATTTATTCAACTACACTTAAATTCATTATATTAAATTATACTCGATTTGAGTTAATTTTTAATCGATTCTTCAGATCGCCACTGCTCCAATATGTCATTAATTTCATTAAAACGATGAAGTTGAATAATTTAACTGAAGAAAATGTATTGATCCCTTCAGACCTTAACTTATTGCAATGCACATTAAATTTCAAGTTATTATCCATTGAAATTATTTAGTTCTACATTATCTGAAATGTGCATAATAATGTACATGTTGGAAAAATAGTAAAGATTTAAAAAAATTATTTTTTTTAGTGTAAATTATATAAGTTATTAAAGTACTTTTGAATTGAATTAAGAAAAAAATTGTTTTAAATTTGATTCCATTAAAATCAGATTTGAAGGGATTAAATTTGACTCAAATTTAGTTTATTGTTTACTATATGCATATGGACATTAATATGGACGATGATTACTTTGAAACTAACTACAGAAATGAATTATGAAATGATTTATACATTTTGACACAGATGGAAGTTAAAAATAAAATGTTATTTAACTCGATATCGAGTTATCTAACGGCATATGTATATTTTCTAAATATATAAAACTTGTGTAGTTGTCACTTTTATAGTTGCCAACGCTATCTTTTTTTTCTTTCTGAGTACGCGGAAAGGAAAGCACAATCGCAGAAGAGATAAAAAAAAATTCAAAAAGAAATGATGGCGGTTTGGAATTTTGTGTCGTTGTTGCCTTTATTCCGACTTTCCGTCAAGCTGTTATTCGCGGCTAGTCATTGTTCAAACATCGATATTATGCACTTTGTACTTTGTAGATCGCCTAGTAACAGCGAAACCGCAAGGGTTAAAGGCCCTTTCGCGAAGTTCAAAGTCGCATATTCTCGGAGGCCGAGATATTTGCTTACGGGTTATACGTAATGATGGTGAGGTTGCAACCGGGTCATACACCTTCTCCCACTCGCGGACAGGATTCTCCCTTCGTCGAGAAAGGGTTGTTTCCGAGTCGGTGATTGTTAATCCGCGTTTTAATCAACGGTATAATCGGACCCTTTCTACTGACCTGGTATGAAAAAAAAGAATAAAAAGATATCGATCGGATTGAACTTGTTAACTCCTCTGTCAATGCATGGATTCTCGTGTTGTGTACACATATCGAATTTTAAATAAATTAATAGAAATAATCCTATTTACGGACAAAAACGGATCTTAGTGCTTAATAATACCGAATGTAAGTCTTTGTAAATTATTTTAGTTTTATAAAATGCTCGTTGGTTAAGTTTGTTGGACTTGCAACGCAAGTCTCAATGTAATTTAAGATATTAATTTCAACTTTAGTCCGCAAACTGAAGTTGAAATTAATAATATCACAAATTATTTATTGCGAAAAATATTGATCGAAATATCTCAGTCAGGCAATTTTAAGTAGCAAAAATTTCGATACTTTTCTGTGAATTTCATTAAAAAGTGATTCCTTAAAAAGGGGACTCGATTAATTCCTACTTTTCGTACAACAAAGAACAGCTTTGCACAGAGGCCTTTGTCGTTTTCATTTAGCGGAAACCTCGTGAAAGTAGTTGACGGTAGTCAAGAAGAAAGGTGAAAAATAACGCATTGACGAAAGAGTTGAGACACGGGGCGCCGATTTGTCGGCGGCTGAGTTCTACTTTCGACGTTCGTCGTATCACAAGTGCAGGACTTACGGCAACGCGAGGGGCGAGCCCGCAGAAATTTCAACACGCCGTCGCGCGACAGACTTTTGTTTTATTCAAATTCTCACCAGCTGATTTGGACTCTAGTAATTTATCTCCCTCCCGAGCAAAGAGAGGGACAGTCGCTTCCGCGTTATTCATGTAGCTCGCGGCAATTTTTCACATATTCGTCATGTTCTACACCTGGAGCCGGGCGAACGTTTTCACATCGAATATATGAATATTGAATATTTGAATACTGGGCGTTTTTGCGGAATAAAATTATTAGTGCGGCGAAACGAGAAAATTTTTTTCCCCGTAGTTATCCGAGTTTGATTTGACGGCTGCAGCCGTGTAACCGCGCTTCATCGTGCGTGTATTCCGACGATACAACATTCTGATATACTAGGATAATTACGATACATCCCTGCACTCGAGATTGTCACGGTAATAATAGATTGTTAAATTGAACATTATCATTACGTAAAATGACAAGTCAGACGATAAGGATATTATGATTTGATGTACGCGTAATAATAAGACGGTAGCTATTTCAGCATACAGCTATATAAAGAAATATTGATGTATCCACATGGAGATCTTTATCATAAAATATAAATTATTCTCATTTATCTTCGCTTTGCAAAAATATAGTATTGATCTCGTTTCTTCCTAGAATCGCATTTATTAACTTCCCTGCGATATTCGCTTTAGCGGATGTTATTATAACAGAGATTATTATTAACCTCGGTTTCTCGTAAGATAAACAGGAGTATCGGTACATATAAACAATATTATAAACGGATTCTCTATTATAAACTTCTCCTTGTTTACCAAAATTACAAGATTCGATAACAAGGCTGTGCGTACAAAATGGAGGTAGGTTTCCCATTAGTTTTACTAACACTACGTGTTTCGCGTAGTTTTTTTTTTTTTTTTTTTTTTTTTTTTTAAAAGCCCTCGCACCGTCCCCCAGGGATCGTTTCTTCCCGTATAGTTCTTCAAAGCGACGACGCTTTTGTTAACCCCTCGCGCACGTAACTAATTCAAACGGACATACCGTCAATGGTAAATTGGTGCCTGTTGAGACTCTGGATCCAAAGGTGGTGAGGGCGCCGAGGGGGAGGGGAGCAGCGTATAAAGTGTCCTACATCCGAAGCACTCGACCTTAACGGCGCTCCGCGTGTTTCGTACGTTCCGCGTAGAAGCGACGCCCCCAACATCCATCACTCTTTCCGCGACGGTACGATATCTCGACGCGGGGAAGGAACGAAATAAATTGCTCTGAAGTGGCTGTGCCGCTCCATAGCGCAGGCACATGCTCTCCGCTGCTGGTATATACACCTTGACGTTGTACCGCGAGCGTGAGTGGGCTCGAACGATTTGAATGATAGCCGCAAGAACCACCGAGAGAGTGTTTAGAGCTCTCCACTTTGGCCCGCTTACTATTTTCCACGCACTTCGCGGAGATATGCATTCGGGGGCGCGCCATTAACGCCTCTCGCGCGCAAATAAAACATCCCCTTTTGACGTCCGCGCTCCGAATTTCCTTCTCGATTAATCCCTAAAGACGCGATAAAAGGAACACGGGGCGATATTCGGGGAAAAAAACAAAAAAAAAAAAAACAAATGGAGTAACTCCAGGGGAGGAAAAGAGTTGACTTGAATTTTATTGAAAACGCGTGGTCTCATTAATGAATAAATTTCACTCTAACCGCGCAGCTTAGTTTGAAACTTAGACGTAAATAGGGTTTTATTCATGGCATTCAATAGCGATAGCGAATTTTCAACTCTCAACTCTGGAAAAGCGACGGAACTTTGTACCCAGATGGCCGAAGTTGGGAAACCTGCATATCTATTCCCGCTGGGCTTTGAAGATAAACATTTTTCTTTCTAAAGTGTTTGGAACATGAGCAACGGTGGCGTGTTTCTCGATGTACGTAATGTATTAATAGATTTTTTTTTTTTTTTTTTTTTTTTTTTTTTTTTTTTTTTTTTTTTTTTTTTTTTTTTTTTTTTATACGAACACTTGTAATTTATTTCATGGGTATTTCGCGCGTCATTTTATTTTACATTTCATTTCGTACGATACGATGGCAGCGTAAACGCTGCTTCAGCGGTTTCTCAGTTCTCGGATGAATCCGTAAGTCGGATTTTGGCGATCCTAAATGTAGATAAATGGCGCGTTTCGAAAATTGCCGCGCAAACGGTTGACGTTCTCGCGAAATGTGCAGCCTCGGCGCGTATAATGCGAGCATTATTCAATGTGCACCGGTTACGACGTGGCGTATAACGGGAATGGTGTTTTTCTTCGAGATTACGTGGCGTGAATTAGTTATCATTCTCAACATCGCCGCTCTCTTCTCGTCTAATACTACTAGTGCGTGCCCCGTGCCCGAGGCAAATTAAACGTTACATTTCACGCGCGTTATTATCGCGGTCGTCTCATCGTGAAATTTCTTAAATCATTCCGAATGTACCGCGTGAAATGTGGATTAATCGCTGGAATTAAGAACCGCGCTTTACCGCTGTAATTACTTGAACCGCGGGAACAGATGGCCATTAGTCTGAGGTTCTACGAATTATGTTCGCTCGTTGATCACGTTTTTGGTACAAGCCTGGTATTGCTCGAAACGTTAGCTTTCTCCCGTGTGTGTCGTTAAACTCTTTAACAATCTATCCTGTAATGTATTATACTGGAAAAAAAAAAAAATATATATATATATATATTACATCTTAATAGATATT
>NW_017305705.1:402689-416213 GCF_001594115.1 Trachymyrmex septentrionalis
ATAGATATTTTTTTAAGTACTGAAACTAAACATTTACGGTAAATAAATATTTATATCAAATAAAAAAGTGATAGTAGGATTAATATTTTTTTGTACCAAGTATGTTTATATTTAGTTATTATTTAAATAAATATTAAAATTTTGTACATATTTTTTTCGGTGTATTCATAAATGGACTATTTTTCATGGAGCTATGGATATTTTGAAACATGATAAACAATCAGATTTAATTTTTCCGACGATACAAGTGTCTCTCTAAGGGATATTATTTAAATTTCCATTAAAAAAACTTTTTTTTTACGTTTCATTGCGACGATATACATAAACATTTACGTATATAAGATAATTTTATTTCAGTATTGTAATATATATGTTTCTCTTGATTTATTTTTTTATGGATTGAGATCAAGTAGCACAAGTTTATTTTGAATATTGTGAAAAATAATAAACTCCATTGCATTAAAAATTTCCGATACAAAGAAATATCTCTAGGAGAGCGTATTTAAAAAAAGAATTTTTATTTAATCTTTCCCTTCCAGTTTCTTGCTAGATCGACAATTTATGTGAGCATCCTATGTAAATATTATGTATATTTCTGCTCGCGGTTGTGGGGAACTTTATCTCGGTCGACGTCGAATAAACGTCTCGTTCTCTGTCTATCTGCGTCGACATCGGGTTAGCGGAAGCTCATTACATCGTGACGAATTTTGTTCGGCGATGCATTAGCCGTCCTGTCGCTCGTACGTGTGCATTGAGATATAGAGTGCGTCGGCCGCGATGCACCGCATTGGCTATTGAAATTACGTGAAGCACGTGTCATTAATGTGCGCCGCGCTGCTGCGACGGCGATATCGTTTTACTCGCTGAGCCAGAATTTCTGCTAATTCTACAACGGGCAAAATCACACCGCGGAACCGGAACTGCAATCAGCAGTGGCATCGCTGTTGTAGGACATCGCGAAGCCCTGACGATAACGCAGCATTTTCCACGGGGTATTTATTGTACTCAGCTGCGGCCGATTCGCTACCTCACTTGTTATCAACCGTGACGTTTAAAAAGGTACCGCGATAATAACCGGTTAACTAATTACGTCTCTAACCGGTCTCGATTAAATCCCCTTTATGATCCTTGTGCTTTAGCGAATGTGATGCCCCCGCATTAATGTGCGTTATCTGCAATACGATCTATAAATATTTACGCGGCGCTCAGTTGTAATTTCCTATTGACGGCCGGCAAATCGACGAGACCTCCGATAATGATGGAGACTGCGTTACGGATCAATACGTTGATAGTTGATTCTCTGACATGTGTCATTCATGCGGTCTTGCGCTCGCGTGATGCCATTAAATCTCTCCGTTGTTCCCTCTTTCTCTTCCGCAATTTTCTTACAATCTGTGTGCATTTCCGCACACGAGTTACGGATAATTATTTTATTATTTGATTTATTTAGACTGTTCTCGACCTGCTCGTACATGAAATTGACAGAATTGATTAAATCCAGTTAAATCGATGAAATTTCAAATGAAATGGAATGACACTTGATTAACTGTTTTCGTAGTTGTGCCAATCTACGCGAACGCGTGTATGTAGAATGTTCGAAAATTCGTGACTCAAAATACCATAGCAAAACAATTCTTGAAAAATGAAGAAAAAAAGTTATTTGTAAATTTTTATTTTAAACAATAATTTCCGAGGTTTAAGGGTTTAAATATGATTAATTACAGCCTATGTTTAGATGATCTGTGAATATTAGTGAATATTAGTGATTATCTGTGAGTATAGATGACTATCTAAACATAGTCTATATATATCACTGACCATATTTAAATCTTTATCTAAAAAATTGTAGCTTAAGATAACAATTTATAAGTAACTTTTTTATGTAATTTTTCAAGGACTTTCTTACTGTAGTACTTTAAGTCGCGAATGTTTGGGATACCCTATTTATATATTTATTGTTCCTATGAATCAAATATTTTCCATAATATGTTTATTATTCAGGGTGAATGATCAGGTCACGCTTCTATTAGTTGTGACGTTCAAAGAGACCTAATAACCGATTAGCCAATCATCATAATATGCATACCAATGAAATCCTCTTTATGATTATTCTGCTACATTGTCCAACTATACATTATTGAACGGTTGATCAGAATTCAGTACGATAAGGCTCAATTTCAAAATATATATAAGTCGTCTAAAGATTAAAGGTTGCCAAGAAATTCATTAAATTTAAATTTATTCATAAATTTTTTGGTAACTTTCAACTTTAAATAATTATTATGAAAATGGATCTAACTAACCGGAATTAATCAACATTTTTATTTCTTCATTTTCTCATTCAGAATAGACAGAAAAAGAAGAGACAATTTAAAAGCTCATCAAAATAATCCAAGTGAAAACAAAAATCCGCTTTTTTTCAAAAATTTTGAAAAAAACGGAATTCTTTTTTCAACTTTGGCACCCGTTGAAACTCAATTTCGGACATACGATTATATGAAGTTTTTATTATGAATTTATGTGAGGAATCACCCCTTAAAATCTTTTAGAATATTCAATATTTATCTTGCATATAGTGTAGACCTTGTATATAGTATGGGTTTTTCTATAGAGATACTTGTTGCATTTTTTTCTACCATGGCGATTGATAAGTCCACGTCGGCCACCGGAATCCGCGCGCGCGCTCACGCTTGACGATCAATCGCGTTGTCCGTTAAAAATGTAAAAATATCTGCTCGTTTTCCGATTGCCGTAAATCAAACTCTCATGCCGGAGCCCCTGCTGGCTACATACACGCAATTTTCGTGGAGAATAATTCGTGAGAGCTGCGCTGCGCGAGTTAAAAATTCGAAACCGTACGCCATGCAGCACTGCAGCAGCCGGCCGAAAGCAGCGACCTCGGCGCATCGGTGTATTACGGATAAAGGGAGATCACTGGGCTGGAACCGCGCGCACCCCTTTAGCATTCCGAAAGTCGCGCCGATCGATAACGTGGCGAGACATCGGCATCGAATTCGCCGTAAATTTCAACGAGCGGACTTGGCAATCGCACAACAATTTTTTAAATGGTCGTGTGTCCAAAATGCGCGACTTGCCAATGCTTTCCTCGCGTTTGAAAATTTATGCGTGCATGAGTGTCAGCGGCACGCAAAATTCCGCCAGGCAGAGATAGATATAGTACGCAATAATAAATTGCTATAAATAATGGTATATGTATCATGTTAAGTGCGCGATGTCTAAAAATATTCGATATATATATATATTATGGGATAGACGTACGCGTTTGCTTTACAGATTTATGTGAATGGGCAGCTCTATCAATTTATACTAGCATTTCAATGTGCCGATTACGAGGGATGGTCGAAAAACCTCCGAACGCGGTGGATCGTCTGTTGTGTAATTAAATTCGAACGATAAATCAGATACCGCAACACCCTCGCATTCTGCTTTACGCCTCGTGTACGGACGATATATCGATTACGCGTTCACGTGAATCGTCATTAAAAGACACTCGAGCAGCGGCGCGGCTGATAACAGCGGCCGTTACGAGTTCATTACTACATCGTGAGCAGGAGCGTGAGTGCCGGATCGGAATATGAGCTATGGCGGGCAGTTAATCCATATTACGGTAACTTTATCTGGTAGCGAGGAATACCGCAACGGACCAATCACGGCGGCGGTTCTCCTCCCGCGGTGCCCCTCGTCGACCGACGAGGATACATTATGATTAGTTTCAGCGTGCTGTGTATGCGCCGCGGCACGTATAACCTGACCTCGGCCTAACCACTGGCTAAAATTGCTGGGAATTGTGTCAATTGACTTTGATCGCAGAATGAGACTGTAGGCGAGATATCTAGTAACGCGCCTTCTCCTCTCTCTCTATCTCCCCCTCCCCCACCCCCTCTCTTTATGGAGGTGGTGAACTTCTCGTACTTGACGAGAGGGTGCACCGATAAAATTTACGTCGCCTAAGAAAAAGACCATTTGTTACGACAGCATAGCGGACCGCGTGGCCGTCCGTTACATCGTCGTGGAAAAAAAGAGAAACTTTTTCGACGAGCTCCCACGGGGGATAACTGATCGCTGTACTGTCTCGATGTCGTTGACCTCGGCAAACAAGTAGATCGATGGAACGACAGCACACTTGCTAAAGTTGTCGTTAAACATCGATAGCGTTTGTTGCGTTAATGACACGTTCTCGTCACCGTTTTTGCCTCGCAGTTTGGATTTTATGATAATTAAAATCGTGGGTGAAAAAGTGTAAATAACGTGGATAATGATATTAATCGTAGGTTTTTAGAAGTGATAAATTTTAGATTTTGAATTTATTTCGATGTTATGTGTTCTAAAAGGTACACCGAGAGATAAATATCGGGGTATTGCGAAGCAAATGCTATTTTCGAATGCTAGTTTCCTTTGATATTTATTTATTAGTTACGAACAAATTTGTGATAATGAAATATATATTTTTGTGAAATATATTCTTATTAATTGTAAAAACGAATAAATGGCTTATTTGCTAGGAATAAAGTTTTATTTTGCCGCATTTAAATAAACATTTATTTCAATGAAATAAATATATTTCTCACAAATACGTTTTTAAGTGTACTTTTTCTCAATGTACGGATAAAAATTTTATTATATAACGTAATTTAATTTTTAAATATAAAAACATAAAATCATAAAATATATACAATACAGTATCATCACTTTTTTATTACGAATTTGTCTAGAAATTAAATTCTCGTTTTTTTTTCTCCACTTATAAAGTCGTTCGAAGACAACGGCAATTGATTACGATGTAAATTATCGACTGGCAATTGGTAGACACTTACGGGGCTGGAAATGATTGATTCGACACGAGAAGAGAAGCGAGAGAGGGGCGCTCCTTTTTAAAGATCTCTCTTTGAAGATCGCTCGCGTGTACATACCGCTCCCGCATTTTTTGTGCATTTCGAGTACGCACTCTATGATGGAATAAGTAGCGTGCTGCCATTGCCGAGGGGTTCATAAATCTTTTGTCGAGAAGATTCCCTCCGCTCTGTGCCCGATCCAGAAAAGCAAAAGGTCAAAAGCGCCGGCCTGAGTGGTTCCTTCGTCAGGGTATTGCTGAAAGTGTCCTCTTATCGCGGGTGTTGACTCGCTGGCGAGGTAGTGGACAGAAATCGTTGTAAATCGGTGTCCATAACGATAAAAATGACACGAAAATCTTCGATGTACGGCCCTCATATTTCTGTCGATCGAAACACCGTAACTTAGGCTAGTTACTATTGTAACTAGGAAATACCGTTGTTGCCTTTGTCAACGTTTGCGCGCACAATTTTCTATTTTTTAATTTAGGATTGTCGCAAAATGGAAACCAGGGAATTTTGCAAAATTTTCTAGAAATTAAAATTCTTGGCTTTAAAGAAGTTTAATATACGTGCATTGCACTTATGCACGCAGTTGGTAAAATGCTATTAACTTAACTTAATTGAACTTAATTAAAAATGTACGCAGGTATGCAGTGTCAGCAACATTAATTAATTTGAATTTACCTTATTATGTTAAATTGATCTATCGACAAAATATTTAACGGTTTCCAAATCAGGGCGGAAATATAAAAAATTTCGAAATATTATTGAAAGTCGGGGGAAATCGTGGAATTTTGTCTGAAAATAGTTAAGGAATTTAAAAATAAGGAATTTGTAATAACTCTGTAAATGAAATTATTTTAATCTTGAATTTCTCAATTCCATTTCCTCGCACGCTTATTTTGGTGAGAATCACACTGGTTAGAGAGTTTTCGCATATATCTAATCCTACCTTTGAAATTTGACGCGATCTCCGCGAATAGATTAACGACTCACACTTTGTGCTTTCTTTCTGAACGGCGCATCAACATCGGCGGCACATCTTTCTAAGGCAGACGACGGTTCACATGTCCTTAACCTACGGATTAAAATATCACGTCGGAGTGTAAGATAGAAAGAGACAAAGAGTGCTGCCGCAGCTCTAAACATGGGAGATGTAAGAAGAGTGAGAAAGATATATTACTCGTGTTCGATTTCTCTCGCGCTTTAGTTTATCAATAAAGCCGTTAGCATAGCGCGAAGTCGCCTATTTTCTTTCTCGGGCGTATCTTCCGCGTCATTGGATCGAATGATGAAATTAAACGGCGTCGCAGCTCGTTCGATGATCTCTTCAGTAAAGTTAACTGACCTCCCAGTCGTCACATCCGCGTCCTTGTCCCTCATCGTTCACCTTCCTCGCCTTAATCGACCCTCGCAGACCCTCTCTTTTGTTCGACGAGGTACACACCGAGGAGGTCTTCCTTCGTTTCGTTGCTCGCGTGGCGGTCCGATCTTTTCTTCCTCGATTTGGCCGGTGCAGAAATTGGTTTATCGCCGGGCAAAGTATGAATAATTCAAGCCAGCCGATTCGCAGTCCAATCAATTTGGGACGGAAAGCAAAGTGGGTGGTCGGGGTTGATGGAATGGGCAGAAGGGTCGCCCAGGCACGAGGGGGGAAAACGAAAAGCGGCATTAGCGAAGCCGTTGAGTTTAATGTGTACGACGAGCGAGAGTAGTTGTGGCCTGGGGTGGTGCGTGTCGAGCCTAACTCTGATGCCACTGGAATGGAATGGGAAATGCTTTTTCGGAGGGGGGGGGGAGAAAGCTTATTGTTATACGAAATTCACGCGGCGATATGTTGAATTTGTGATGTTTCAAATAAATTGTATTTGAACATTTTCAACTCTCTCGAGTTTACAATATTACGGATAGGTACTACACTTCAGGTCATTTGGAAATATTTTCAAAATTGGCACGATTAGGCACAATTTAGGATTATTAAAATATTCGTAACAACGTATTTATTAAATAATAATTTTTTAGATTCAACAACTATTATCGGATCCGAAGGATTATTGTTAAAAAAAAAACACCACATTGTTGGATATTTGAGTAATTCCAAAAAAAAAAAATCAATTTTTTTTAAGTGTTATCAAACTTTTAGTCCGGACTTTCAGTCTGGTATATAAAGTTATTGCTTTTTTAGCTTCTGCCATTAACAGTTTTTAAGAAATATTTTAATGTCATATATTTTAGTTTACCGTACATTTTATATAGGAAAATAATAACCTAAAGCTGTATATTATTTATGATTAATGTAAATATTTAGCTAGCATGTTTTTTACTACCGTTCTTCAAACACAGTACCGCTAAATGTGAACATTCGCTCAAGAGTTTCACTAAAATCTCGACATGCCTGCACTAACCGCGATATGTATCGCAATGTACGCACGTATGTATATATGCACACGGTGAAAACGCAATAGGGAAAGTACAGGGACGTTGAAGAATAGGACGGCTGTGGGTGAGGGAGGCTTGCGCAAAGTGTACACAACAAACACGCCACCTGTTTATGGAGGTGATTTTTAGAGGTAGCTGTTGTTACGACGACGTTGTTGTTTTAGAGCTTCGAGTCAGCGGCTGCTGGCGATATAGAGACGCGGAGAGCGTGAAGAATTGGATCTTAAAAGAAATATATACTGTGAAAATCACGGCGAAACATTGGAGTGAAATCGAATTTTTACAGGCAAGAGGATTGGAAGGGTCTTTAATAAAGATTATTTGAGCGCAGCGAGTTATTTCCTTTAATTTTCCGGGACTCAGGTCAAATAGGCAAACACGCTCCAGTGCCTTGTCGAATTGAAAGAGAAATTAATATTAGATGCCAAAGTGAACTTATAATACCCACACACACACGCACACACACACACACATATATATATATATATGTACATCTTGCATTATATATTAAATATATATGTATATGTTATAAATAAAGCGCATACAAGTTCTATTCCATATACAATATTTCGCTTAGAATGCTATTATTATAAGGAATTAGGAATAAGAATCTTCGACTGAAAACACAAAGGAGATTACGCTGCAAGTTTCCTCAGACTGGACTTGAGTTTGCTCGGTGAAACGTAGTCGACTATATATCGCTGCACTCCGCTGCAATTTGGATACAGGAAGGAGCCGTGAAATCGAAATCGTGGCACTCGCACTGTTCCAACGAATTACGGTCGCGGAAAGCTGTCGTGAGCGCTTAGTTATACCTATGCTCCGTTTCAAATCCAAACAATTCCACCACGTCTGCGATCGCATTCGAAGCGGGAAACGGCGCTGCACGTTGGAGCAGGCAAATGTCGGTGTGCCTAACTAAAGCAATGTATAATTAATTTAGCGCGCGACGGCGAATTACAATGGCGGGGAAGACGGGGGAGGAGGGGGGGGGGAGGTGAGTGGGACGCAACGGGAGGGAAATGATCATGGGTTTGTGCTGCAGAGGAGTTAAAGGGGAGGGGAGAGGGTGCGCGGCGGGGCGAAAGTAAAAAAGGAATGCACATGGGCATCGCCGTGTCGCTCGGTGAACAACTTTCGCAAACTCAATTACACAGGTTTTTCTCCGTTGTTGATTTTTGCTCGCGATTTTTCCGTCGCGTAATTGCTGAGCACAGTTCTTTTCGGTTGTTCACTGTGTGTGCACGACCGCTTCTATACGGTGTTGAAAAAAATCCCACTTGCAGGGGTATCGTAGTACGTCGTGATAATTGAATTAAATGTTTCATTAAATCTTTCGATTCGTTGAGGCAATCTTATCGAATAAACATCTAAGTATTCTAAATTTGCAATCGCGCATTTTCGTTCACCTATGTTAATGAACGTAACGAATGTGTAATTACGCTCCGCTCGAATATTGTTTTATGTTAATAAGCTCCAGAAGATACGTGAGACTAAACAGCCTCCCTGTGTGTTTCACATTGTTACGCAACACTTGAGGCTGTAAACGTTATCGATTCGGTATCAGCTGATGCGAGAAGTATTAAATCGCGTTATGTCGCTTACAAATTTCTCTTCCTATTTCTCATCAGTGACGATTAGTTTTCGTTTCGGTGCACACAGTGCATCCTTGCGCAAACTCTCGGATGCACGGAGAGAGAACGTTGAGAGGCGGAATATCAGTTCTGTCTGTTGCCACAGCCTTTGGCCGGATCACGAAACCATTATGCCCGATGGTCTCAATATGTTGTAAGTTACTCCAATCCGTTGCAATTCGTGGCTAATCGAGCGTATCATGTGGATCAATACGAGCTCCAGGTCTGTCGCCTCTCTCCTCTCCCAGTTGGTTAGTTTCTCTTTTCGTTGCATTTCTAAACTTCAACATCCAACTGTCCGTTTGGTTGCTCGGCCTCTCTCCTCTGTCTAGCTCTCTCCCTCTTTTTTCCTTCTCCTTTCCTTCTTTTTTTCCAGGATGCTGGCGCTTTCGGTTCGCTTGCTGTTCGCAAGTATCGTTAAGACTTTTAAAAGCTTCTCGACGAGTCTGCCCGAAAAGTTCTGCGCGAAATTGCGATAATTATCCCCGTAGAGCGTTCTATTTGTCGTTCTGTGATTATGATTCGTACAATTGAATCTGATTTAAATTCCGGTAAGGACGAATAAGATACGCGCTTTTGTTATCTCCAGATTGCTTGAGAAAGTAACAGCGATCTATTTGTAAAAGATCGAAAATTGTACAGAGATGGCTTACGGAGCTTTCATTATTGTAACTTTTATATATACTAACTTTTATATATTGTAACTTTTATATATTCATCTGATTTTGAGCACGTCACTTTTTGAACTATAAGAAGTGTATTTTTTTTTTTTTGTAAATGTCAACTTTTAGTTTCTCTAGAAAGATATTGCAACATTATTGCTCAGGCAATCGAGACAATTATTTTATTCGATAAAGTGGCAGATTTCCTTTTGTCGTTTCACAGTTCACTCATTTACGAAACATCTTCGTGAGAATCGGGAACATTACGGACATCGCCTTTCTCCCTTTCTGCCCTCTTTCGCTTTTCCTCGTTAATGGCGAACGGAAACATCTGCGAGGTTTTTCGGACGGTCAACGTCGCGAAGCGTTGACTCGTATCCTGCGGAATCGATCGCTCTCGAGTATCCTGCAGGATGCGCCACACTGGCCGGCGTATATCCTCCCGCTCTCACCTTGGTCATGGACGATTCTCGAGTGCCCGATCTTTCTACGTGAACATTACTTCCACACACCGTCATCAGCTGATTGTGTACCTTCTGGTCTGAAGTATAATCTGATAGTGCGTACTCGAGAATGAATACGAGAGAGAGAGAGAGAGAGAGAGAGAGAGAGAGAGAGAGGGAAAGAGAGAGGAAGATCTCTGGTATCTCTCGACAACGAGCTACAATTTGAAACGTTCTCTTTGCTCAACATCGTTTCCAGACGATGCCGGTAAATGTATCGTCCTTTATCTCCCCCCCGTTGCTTTCTCCTCTTCCATTTTTCTTTTCTTGGCATTCGATCGCCAAAGATTATACTCGGCCTCTTCGTTTAATTGAAGCTTCTGGTGGCTCTTTAATTTACGATACGTGATATTCGATGCGAAAGCGCTCGCCCCGCGATGATAAGAAATGCAATCCGCAAGAGCGCCCGTATCTTTTGGCGTTATTGTAACCGCCAGCAGCAGAGTATCGCACGTAAATATGTTTTAATATTTAATGATACCATTCCAAGTTCTTCCTTTCCGTGCCTTTCTTCCTAGAGCTTTGCGCGTAGCGCTAAGTTCTCGCTTTGAATTACATCTCGCAAATTCTCGGGTGCTAGTGCAAAGTCTGAGTAGGAATATGTAACTTGCTAGACGCGGTCGGTGCATCTTAAATTTTCTGCGACAAAGAGTCGCGGGTAGTTCTCATTTCTTGCCGTTTGAACTCGGTACAAACGTGCGCGTGCATATTCTTGCGTAATTAGCGATGCATCGTGTAACGTATTCGAAATAGTGAATTTAATTGTGAATGCTGAGTGCACAACGTTGGATCGACGTCGCTGGTACATCTATCGACGTCTCATTGAACAATCAAACTTTCTCGGAGCTGGATTTCTCGTCTCATGTCACGAATCAGAAGCTTTTCAATCGCTACGACTGGCATTTCGGAAGATCGATCGTCCTCCCTCTCTCTCTCTCTCTCTCTCTCTCTCTCTCTCTTTCTCTCTCTTTTTCTTTTCTAGCCTCCACCCTCCACTGTCCTACAGGACGATGCGACGATGCGACAGTCGTGAGAAAGCGAAGGGCCACGGAGGACGATCGGAGGTTTAGGAGGGACAAATGGAGGGTGTCCGGAGGGTACTTTGACTCAGGCACCATTGCTCTCGGAAACGATCGTCCCCCTTCCTCTTACGGTCTCTTTCCCTCCTTCTCTACGGTTCCTAATATCGTGGCTTAAGATGTCCGATACACGTACGATCGACCGAGCGTGTGCATCCCCGGTAGGATCACAGGAACGCCTGCTGGTAGACACACGAAGAGAAAAACGAGTACACGTATGAAAGGACAACCGGTTGAAAGAGAGGCAGAACGAGAGAGAGAGAGAGAGAGAGAATCTCTATGTGAACCGTGATCCTGGATTAAAGAGCTTGTACCAGATGAAGCTGGACGAAGCTCGTATCCAGAGGAGAGAGCTGAATCGTCGGATCGCAGCTATTTTCCACTACGAATTCTAGAGCACTGTGTGCGCTGTGTGCCGGGATATCCTCGCAATTACACCCTTTTCCCTCCTCGCGTGCTCGCTCACCCCATCGACCGATTTTTCCCGTATTCGACCACAAATAATCCAGACTTTCGGCGCAATATCGTTCTATCTGGCCGTGCAAATATTTAAGCCGTCTCTGAAGAGGAGAATGCAGGAAGAGATAGAGACAGTGCCGGTGGGAATGAGAGACGTTATTGAGAAACAGAGGGAGAGAACAGGGAAGGGAGGAAAGACAAGAACGGAGAGAGAAAGAGTGAGAGAGAGAGGGGGGGAGAGAGAGAGAGAGAGAGAGAGAGAGAGACCGAGAGGGATTCAACTGCCCATCATATATCCCTTGCGGTGGTCGAGTGCGCACTGACGGTCCACGTTGCATCGGTGGTGGTGCAATATCGGTGAGGGGGTGGCAAGGCCACGTGACCGCCCACGGGCGCCATGTTAAAGGCGAGAGCCGACGGAGACGCGCGAGTTTGTACGAATGCCGAGTCGCCATGTGGTCCTCGCGGGCAGAGCCGATCAATACCTAGCCGGCTGCTGGCAGAGCCAAGAGAGCACGAAGTTATGCACGCGCGACTGCGACTACGGCCACCACCATTACCACCGCCGCCGCCACTACCATTACACTACCGTCATCATCGTCGACGATGAGGAGGAGGATAGCGGCATTTTCGGGGGTCACCGTCCTCGGTCCACGTTGTTAGTCCCCCACGGGGACACGAGTTAAGGAAAGGGGAGTGCAAAGGAGGGAAGCTGGGGATACCATACCTTCTTGATTGCAATTTCTAATATCTACGCTCGGAGGTTAATGCGGAACGCCGAGAAGTTCGGGCATCGCGGGGATGTGCCGTGCGACGCGATTCGGCGGCACACTGGAACGTAACGACGAGGGCATATCATAGTTGCCCAAGTGTGGCCGCGACATTAATGGGCCCAGTCATCGTGATTAATGCTTAACGCGAAACTGACGCGAAGATAGTCCAACTGCCTGAAACGTCATTGCCCGAGTCTCGCGTGTTAAAACTGTTTTTCAGGCATGAATGCAATGATGATGATTTGAATGCAAAATGTAAAGTGCTCGTTACATCGCCTCTTTTATTCGATATTCACGCGATTTTGTCCAATATCAATATCTCTTTCGGTACAAATCTACCGATCTACCGTCAAATCTACCGATGCGAAAATCACGCCATTAATGCTCTTTTTTTTTTCGCCTGATTCTGCGGATTTTGTTTATGAATAGCTCGGACGGATGAAAAACGTTATTACTATCATAATACTGATATCATTCTGTCATATTATTAATGATATTATTTTATCACATTCATAGCCTGTAACATTTGAAAGCTGCAATGTCCGCTTTTATAAGAGCAATATTCATGTACTCAATATCATATGTTAATAACAGTATTTATCTCAGATTTTGCTTTGAGCTGCATTAATGTAACATCAAATAAAAATAATTTGTTTTAAAATTTCACAAAGAATATTTTGATAATATGTAGAATAATTAGAATAATTTTGTTCAAGTACAATATTTAAAAATTTACCTAGATACAGATTTGAAAATAATTATGTTGGACCATTAAAATAATTACGTGGGACGCTTAAGCTAGTTGTCAAAACTTTTGCAACAATGCTCATCTCGCTTCAACTTTTCTACATAATTACTTTGACAGTTCAAAATAAAAATCATTAAGATCTGCGTCTAATTAAATTTTTAGATACTTTAGCAAAATCGTTCTTTCCATGTAGTTATCTACATTGGTAATATTGTGCAAATTTATACAGATTTTTAACCAATCTCTCTTCTAAGACTTTAATATCGAACAAAGACTTTCAAAGATGGTTTAATATTACGAACAACAATTCCATCTATATATATACAATATTTACATAGCCATTTAACATTAAATTTAGAATTCTGATAAACTCT
>NW_017305705.1:416313-416827 GCF_001594115.1 Trachymyrmex septentrionalis
TTACATAGCCATTTAACATTAAATTTAAAATTCTGATAAACTCTTACAGGAAAATAGTTCTCGTTCTCTTTATGATTATGCATTTTCCCATTACATTTTATGAACACTTCTTTGTGTATATATTCCGTTTTACTGTTAGTATTTTATGTATTTATTTTAACATTGCGGATGCTACCCTCTTTCTCTTTAATTCATCGAGTCTTATTCTATTGGCGATTTTCGAATCATCGATCGTCTTATCGATCGTGTTCTGGCAAGAACACATAAAACTCGTCTATCTCGCGGCTTGTCTTTCTACCAAGCGCGCCTGGTTGCTTTTCTCAACTTTCAATGTTAAGAGAGCGCAAAATTATGCACGATGGCTTTTGAAGTGATGTCACTGCTTCATCGTCCTCGCTTCAGAGATGCGTCGTTGACCGGAAGAGAGTATATATGTAAGAAGTTTTATGCAAGCTTTATTGCTATCCTCCCATTGGGGTGAATGTACAGGGTACCTGCATATATATATATATAT
>NW_017305705.1:416927-418991 GCF_001594115.1 Trachymyrmex septentrionalis
TATATATATAGACTCTGTGCTACCGTTCGCTTATAAAGTTTCGCAGTCACGCTCTTTCCGCCGGAGGCGTCACCGTACGCGTACGTGGCCGTTAATAAATACATTGTTATTTTAACGCACTGCGAAATCGGGTCACGCGCTCCTATTATATTCGTGTGAGCATACGCCAATGTGGTTAATTAACAGTCTCTTTCGTTGTTATAATTCGTCGTCGTCATTGTTTGCTCGCGTTTGCAACATTTCGCTCAGATCCGAGCTGTTAAATCCGATCAAGTTATCTCTTCGTTTCGTAAGTAGGTTATCCGTTTTATTAATCATGTATAATGTTTTCTGTTTATTGTAAATATAGCGATGCTTAATTGTATTAAATTTTTTACATTTTCCGTTTCTACTTTATGAATAATTTTATATTCGGTAAAAAATAAAACGATACGGGAATTGTCTCTATGCACTGTGTGCGTTTCTATTAGTGTGCCTTTGTATTTTAGCCATAAAGCAAGAGTTAGCCGAAATAAATAAAATATTTTTTTTTATTAATTTAAGTTATTAATGTATACGCGCGATATACTAAAGATAATATTCTATTTTTTCACTATGAAAGTATAGTAAATATTTTTCGAAAGATACGAGGAATTTATAAGGTCAGTAATTCCGCAAGATTTTAAGCTTCTCTCTATTAGTGCGCTCTGTATTGAAGCTGAGAGCGTTGTGTTATGAGTGTATATTGAAATTGTAAGTATAATTAAAATAATGATTTATGCAATATTAACTGAAACAATTATCTTACATCTGTTTTAGTAACTTTATTAGAGTTAAAATGAATCATTGCGGATATAGATACAAATTGGAGACATATTAATAGGGACGAAATGTTTTATTTTTAAAGACATTATAAATTATTAACATTTTTTTAGATTAAGAATATTATAAGAAAAAGAAATAATTGAAAATCCGATATTGATTTCAAGCAGACAAAATTGAAGTTACAGTAATTAATTCAGTGATGAGCAAATTGATTCAAAGGCACATTAATAAAGATATTGCTACCCTAGATATCAATTCTAATGTATTTTTTGTACCCCGAATGGTTTTTGATAGAAAACATATTCTATCTTCGCCTTTTTCTCTTGCCTCCAAAAAACTGATCTGAGGTTATGGCGATCTCTTTAAATATCATCTCGACGACGACGAGAATATTCTTCATGACATCTCGAAGGTCATCGTTCGTCGCTTCAGCGAATCCTGAGCGGTGGGAACAAACGAGAAAATCGGCAGGGCTATAGGAGGGAAGAAGCTGACGACCGTTCTCTCCGTCATGGCTCACAATGGACGATTGCCATTTCCAATATCTTCCCCCGCGTGTAACCGCGTCGATGCAACGAGCGTCGATAGAATTTCGTCGTTCTGTCGCTCGCGCACCGGTTTTCTCGATTCTCCTGATTTCCATATTTCTCCACGTAGTCAGTCTTGCTGTTCGCCGCCTCTCTGTCTTTTTCCACCTCTGCGCTGTACCAGCATATCTCTCTCTCTCTCTCTCTCTCTCTCTCTCTCGCTTCCAGCAGCTACGACAGTTACGGGAGATTATGGAAAAGCCATGCGGCGAGACGGAGATAACGGATGTATTGCCTACGTGCGGGGTAGAGATAGACGCGGGGGAGTCGCCTTGGTTGGCAGACGGAAATGGCAGGGATGAAGAGAGAAAGATGCCAGGAGCGAGGGAAGAGATAGATAGATCGTGGGATAGAAAGAGAAGAGGATACGTAACTCGGTGGATGGAGCGAGCTGCAAGGAAGGGCTGCTCTCAGCTTCGATTCGACTCAACTTCGATCCTGCTTTACTGTCTCATCATGCAAATTCTACGACGCGACGGCGGGATAAGGTGGCCCCTTTCGTCGTCCTACGCATTTGCCGCGAGCGGTCCCTCCCGAACACGCACGCACGCAGGCACGGCATGCACGCATCCGTCCGTTATGCGAGTAATATCGGATGCACAGCGACGAAGGAGGGGGAGGGGGAGGGGGGCGTAACGAGGAGAACGAACGAACGTTCCGTCGAAAACAATGA
>NW_017305705.1:419091-420285 GCF_001594115.1 Trachymyrmex septentrionalis
AGGGAGGGGGAGGGGGGGCGTAACGAGGAGAACGAACGAACGTTCCGTCGAAAACAATGAGTCCCTGATTGGGGAAATGCTGGCATAGTTTTCGAGAGCTATGCGCGTCGATTCCGAGTTATCGCCATCCTCATACACGTGCGCCTGCGAATAGTTTGCGGATCAGTTCATCGGGATTATATCCCCGATACGCTCGCTTGCCTCCCCCCGCGTCCGCTTGATATTTCGAGTTTGGAAATCGATCGCGTTAGAATTCGGCCACAAGTTTATCATTGTCTGATTCATTCTCGCTGGAAGAACGAAAGTTCTGCACTTTCATTACTCTTTTAACTACTTGCTATTTCACGTACCTACGCGTTAACACTATGTACACGGAAGACCTGCCAAGTCTCTCGTTGTAATCGAACGTTTAAAGGAATAGCTTTATTCCGAAATTATTTTGGAAAAAAAATAAGTGGCGCTTCCTCATCAGGGTTGTCACAAAACTGGTGATGAAAGAAATTATAGGGAAATTGAAAATGGTCAGGGAAATTAGGGAAGTCAGAGAGTTTAGTAAAAGTTTCTGAGAAAAATCGAAATTCTTAGTTTTAAAGAAGTTGCGTACATCATATCTATGCAGTATTGAAATACTATCAACTTAAGAATTAAATACGAGCAGTGCCAGTATCATTAATAATAGATAATTTACGTTGCTCTCACAATAAAATAGGTATTTAATGATTTTGAAATTAGGACGAAAATACAAAAAATTCAAAATTATTACGAGTCAGGGAAAATTATGAAATTTTGTTTGGAAATCAGGGAAAAGTTATGGAATTTTAAGACGAGGAATTTGTATTGACCCTGTTTATTCTCGAAGAGACATTCTATTGGATCTCTGGTCCAAACTAATCAATTGAACTTTAATCTTTCATAGTGGGTCAGAAAGTCAGGCGATAAGAAAGAAGTTGCTAGAAAAAGATCTGTTCAACAAGCAATGACAAAATGATCACTGCCAATTTAATAGCAAATTCGGTCACTTGTATTATAATATTAGATTAGAGTATATATATTTAAAGCGACTTAACGATAATAGTAAAGTTAAATGTAGAAACATGTAAATATTTTAAATGATTAAATATTCAATAATATTATTTGAGACACAATATATATGTATTGTTTCATTGTTAAAGTTGATTAAGTACATTACGTCAC
>NW_017305705.1:420385-429833 GCF_001594115.1 Trachymyrmex septentrionalis
CGATACACAATATACAATATATGTATTGTTTCATTGTTAAAGTTGATTAAGTACATTACGTCACTATATTTAAATACTGTATATAAAGTAATCTTTAATGTCTATTGATCCACTGTAGTGCGAGTGACCGAATTCACAATAAGATTTGACGACTTAAAAAGAAAAGAAGTCGCAAGTAGTATTCGTCTTTCAGATAAACGAACTGCAAATGAAAGCTTAAATAAAATCACGCCAGAAGGGGTGCGTCCGTAAAAATGCGATCGTCGTGTCACGCGATCCTCGAACGGTAATTAAGCGGGTAACGACACTCGTCAAATTGACCTTGCGCTATCTCGTCATCAATTTTTATTAAAGTGGTCGCGTTTCCAGAAGAAGGACCCGCGCTCACGACCCTCGTTCTCTCATCTCGATCTCTCTCCCAACCGGTCGTGAAGATCGATGAACCCTTTCGCGGAACACCGGCTGCGAGACGAAGACAGACGGAGTTGGCGTGGTGCAAAGATCAGAGAGAGAGAGAGAGAGAGAGAGAGAGAGAGTTCACACGTGCCCGGGCAAGAAGCACAGATGCGACGTTCTTAAAGCGTTAAGTATACGGCACTATTTTCCGAAGGATTAGAGTCGGAAATGGTGAGAAAACGTGCTAGAGAGGCCGACGAAAGAGCGCGAGAGAACGCGAGAGAGACGAGGGGGTGACTTTACGCCGACATCGTATATGGTCGCTGAGAACACTCGCGTTAGACTGCTATATTTTTATTACGACGCCAGCAGAGTCGAGTGGACTTTTCTACTCCATATAAACGTAGTTTACTAATTCTTCGAACGACCGACGAATGTGTCGTAACCGGAACGAACCGGTTTTTTTCCTGGCCATCGTAGAACGGCATCTCGTAGAACGTCATTCGAACTTGTAAAAAAATAAAAAAAAAAAATAAAAAAACGCCTAGACAAACGGACAAAGCGCGCAGAAATTCCGATTACTTTCTAATTATCACGTTCTTGGCTCTTTGTTTATGTCGTGGCGAAACAAACAGTCGTGGTCTAAATGCTATTGCGGTTGGCGTAATACAAGAGAAGGCGAAGCATAGCACGGCTTTATTCGCACTCCCGAATGCTATTCAACTTCAGTAATGAGATTATGACTGCTCGTACCATGAGAGAAAATCTTGTTTGCGATCTTCGATTACTGATAAAACAATCGGGAAGGGGAAGGAATGGATGTGTGCGCTCGGTTCTCACCACGTATTACGTCGACTAAGATAATTGACCTTAATTGACCTTAATTGATTGTTGGTTTCATTGTCTGGAACTTTGACAGATCGAAATTTTGTACAGACTATAAAAATAAATTAAAAGCTGTTTAAGAATTAGGACATTAATATTTCTAACTAGTCAACAGACTGTTTATCTCTGAGATTAAATTAGCAAGAAATCTATTAGAGATTAGACATAAAAAGAATGATAAAAAGAAAACGGAATAGCTTACATTTTAGGAAAATCAATAACAAAGTTGCAAATAAAATTTGTACAAATTTAAAAAACTCTGTTACTATCTAGAGTTAAAGTCAGAATGAAAATTGTATCGAATCATTATTAAAGTATCCATTCATCGAAAATGATCTGTTTTACTTGCGATTCTTCCATTGCGCGATGGAAAAAATTTAATGAAATTGTACCATTACTCGAATGAAAGATATTATCATATCCGAACGCGATGTATAATCACAAATGCCGTACGCATAATTTTTCATTCGTGCTTCCTCCATTTCGTTCGTTTCCAGTGTTTTTACGTGCAATTAAAATTTTGAAATCTGTTTCGCTGGGACAAGTATATTCGTTGTTACTTTCGCGAGTCTGTCCGCAGAACATCGCCGTCGAGCTATGTTTTTCAGTTTAAAATGGAAAAAAAAAGAAAAAAAAATACTCGACCCTCTGACCCGTATAATGTCCGATGGATTTGACACGGAGTACACGTGTTCCCATGGATATTTGTTAAACAAGGACGCACTTCGTCGTAAAAATTTCAGCGTTGCAATGTTACGTACAAAATCGCACGGACAATTTACCGATGGACGAAAGTAATAATTCGGAATACATTTGTGATTAAAATAGCGATTATTTTTCAAAATGATTTGACATTTTTCCCTATTATTTCCGTCATATTTATGTATGTTACTTTCTCACACGTAACAGTATATTATGTAATAATATTAGTTTATATGAGAGAGAGAGAGAGAGAGAGAGAGAGAGAGAGAGAGAGAGAGAGAGAATCGATGTTGTCTTATTTTTCAATCGTTATTCATTTCGTATGAAGGAACTGTAAAGTTCGCGATATTAACAAAACACGTTTAACAGTCTGAGTTGAAATCGACTCGATAATTTCATTGTAGACGTTTTCAGAAGATAACAAAATTGGGTGAAAAGAAATTTCCTCCGTTTGCGTTTGCATAGACCGTGGGTCATTAGTTTTCGTCAAACAATAGCGAGCCGTTGCCGCAGCCGAATAAAAAAAAACGCGCACTCAACGAAAAAAATTCATCGCGGCCGGAATCGCACGAACGAAGACCGATATCGCGACTCAATCAGTTATTCCGCCGTCGATCGACGGCGCGTTGTTACGAGCATACGTATTCGTTTACGTTTGTTCTATGTGCATGTCGCAAACATTTCACACACACACACACACACACACACACGCGCGCGCGCGCGCGAGGACATATCTCATTAAAGAACTGACGCTGCGTCTGTTTTATTGGCAATTTTAGAAATTGCGTCCGAGACGCGTAAATCGTTTATTTTCTTCACTGTGCATCACCGCGCCATCCACAGCTAAATACAAAGTGCAAACTTGTTTCTCACTTCTCTCCTCAACTTCCCTCTTACTCTTCTATTCTATCTGCAGCCCTGCAGACTTTTTTTTTCGCTCCGTCTCGCCGCCTTTCCAGGCGCGCGCTCGATTTTTCGATCCGGATACAGCCGGACACGTAAGTTTCACTTTGGATCCATCTTGACTTACCAACCATTATAGTGACTTATTGGTTCGCGATCCGTTTGGACATGCTGCGAGGAACAAAAAAAGGGCGACGGTAGGAAGAGGTGAAGAAGAGGGAGGAGTAAAGCTCCGCTGGCAAGCTTTCTGTCTTTCTGGTGCGATGTGTTCTGGCACGATGGCGAGAACAATCGAAAGTCGGACGAAACGAGGGCAGTACCTGCAGCTTGCAACGCGTTCGAGCTTCAGTCGCCGAATTTTCCTTCTCTTTTCATCTCTCTTCTCCGTCGCTAAAACTTTGTATTGTCCAGGAGAAACCCCCCCGAGGGCAAGCTTCCGAATCGGAATCGACGTTTTCTTCCACGATGTTTGCCGACGGACCTATTCGGTTGTCAGCTTCGATGGCCGTACTACATGTATAGGAAAATCTTTTATTTTCGCCTAGCTTGGCTCGGCGAGAACAACGTTTTGAGCTTTTCTTTTTATTAATAAATTGGGATGATTGACTGGGATATCGACGAAAGAACGCCGATGCAATTATGCCAGCATTTATGTAACTTTAATCGCTTTACGATGCTTTGCACGTACTATTGTATATATAGGATAGAGATTGATGCCGCGATATTCGACCAATGCGATCATTTCCTTTTATACAATTTGATCTTTCGAAGGAAACCATTTCCCGTATTTCCAAGATTTTTCATTCTCGACGCGATATATTTCGTCTGATGTACCGGCCATGCAAATAGTCGATACGAGTGAAAAAGCTTTTACTCCAATTCCGAGCGACGAAATATGGCTGCCGATAGCGATAGGGTCGTTTTTCGAAATCAGAGGGAGATATGGCTTTGGTATGTACCGAGCCAATGCGTGTGATTCATTTATTTACAAGCACCCCGCTGACGTTATTCGTATATCCTTTAATACCCTTCATCTTTTATTCACGAGCTGCACCCCTGCATCGTGAAAGCCGATGTCCGAGTGCGTCGTCTCCGGTCGTGTTCTCCGTTTCGTTCTGTCTACCTCCGGTACCTTTATAGAACCAACATTTTCTCGTGCTTAACGAGTAAGCTTTTAGTCGAATCTGCGAAAAGTTGTCTCTACGAAGAGTCCCCTTGACATTCGAGCGGGCTTGATATCGAGAAAAATATCGGCTTTATTTCTATCTAACGATCTCTCTCTCTCTCTTTCATGCGCATACTCTTATCTTATTATTGCGATCTAGGATCACTCGAAAGCAAGCAGAGAAGCAGAGAGCTTTCTTTGGTCTTTCGAATTTTCCAATCTTATCGACGATACTTGAAGTGATGCAAGCGACTATATCTCGGGTTGTGCGGTTAATGGTGGTCACGTCCTCAAAGGTCCCGCCCGCACTAGGGTGTTGCATCACTGCCGTAGCGCATAATTATCAGTTACCGGAACAGGGTGAGTGCTAATTATAGAGTAACTTATTAGTTCGCGGAACGTCAGATGCAAAGGCGTTACATGGCAAATATTTGGTACACTAGCTTACGTAACGCAATATCATTAGTCACGTATCCCTGCATTTAATGAAATTTCGATAAATTATATTTGACGTGAATTGAGAAATTGTTAATTGTTAAGTCTTGTATCTCTACTAATTTATTCACACGGCATGAAAAATTCTATTCAGTATTAGAGCATTCAATGATATTGTTTCTACATTTTTGGATTTACCCTTTTACACCTTTTTTTTCGTGCGTACATTCGAATATTTATGCCTTGATAAAATTGAAATGAAATTGATGAAATATATTAGATATTCCATTTCGTTCTATTCACATATTAGCAAATATTCAATTATTCAGCATCTATCTCATATTTTCAAACATTGAAAAATTTTACAAGAATGAAGAAATGTAACAAACATAGTTTATGAAGGAAAGTTCATCGTGAAAACTAAGTAGAGGTTATTTATGGGGCTTAATTAAAATTACGCTTAATTAACTCAACTATGTTTAAGCTGTTAATAATAACTTCTACCGCGAGAAAAGAGAATAATTAAATTCGCAACTTATAATCAGCACAATGGCATGATAATGTATAAATCACTTAATTAGCAGCATCAATTGCATTGTAATGGGCTCTTGGGTTAAAAAAGAAAAAAAAAACATTAAAGAAACTTGCTACACTTGCTTCCTTTATCTTCCGGAACTCTGTAACTACCTGAGTGAGCAAAAAAAAAAAGTAGTTTGCGAAAATTAGTTAATTTCCATGCCGGTTGGGCGAGAGCGAATGAAAGCTCGGCTGATACGAAAATTAAGAGCGTTGTGACAACGGCGAACCACAATCTGGACGAGGCCGACTGTCTGAACGATTAAATGGACGTATCCAAGTTAAATACGAATTAATTGCGTTTTCACGGCGACTGACCGTAATCACACCACTCGAAATTGTTGATTAAATATTTGCTATTGTCGGCATCAGTGAAATCTCGCTGTTATCTAACGCTTCTCAAACACGACGCATTACAGCATCATCGAGTCCTCACTATTACTCGTGATATATCATAAAATACCGTAAAACGTATTACGATTTTGCAACCAGTTCATCTTTGCAAAAAGTTTCATATTCGTTTGATCCGCCTTTGATTTGACAGTCGGCCGAATCGACTGACACGCTGTCGATTCACTCTAAACGAGCCACGTGTCACGTCGATGTTTTCCAGGCCGTCCGATGCGTTGGCTTACTTTCAGTTCAGTAGAAATGAATTTTTCCCCGAACGATGCTATTGGTTTTTATCTTCGCTGTGAAACCTTGTACAGCTCGTTTAAGCTGAGCTTGTCGTACGAGAAACCGATATCAAGCTGTGTCGACCTTAGATATATCGAGTTACACTTAAAATTCTCAGAACTTGACATAACTTTTAACGTTTTACTTTTAACCATCATATATGTTGGGAGATAATTTACAAAGGTATTATTTATCTTGCGGGCAATTAATATATTTCATGTCATATTAATATATCAATGTCAAGTGGATGATATTTTTAATTTTTAACGTTAGTTTAGTTTAGCTTATAATATATAATTTTTATTATATTTGGAAATAAACAGCAAGCCAAAGATCGCCTCTTGATAACTGTTCAAATTTGATGGTATAAAAAAGAAATTTTTGCGAAGTTTAATAATATCATTTATTTATAACTTTATTTGCTTGTTTTATCGTTTTTCAGAATCCATGAAAATATTCGCTGTAGAAATAACGTTACGATGGCCAATATAAACGCCAAATTGACGCGAATTCCGAGCCAACACTCGAGAAAATAAGCATCTGCCTCGTGAATCCGTATCGCTCACGTGGAACTGATTGAAACTTTGTATTCAAAGCGTATAGCGTACCATGTTCCGAATTTGTCGTTAACAGCTATTTCCGATCGCTGAGTCTTATAGCGACTCCTACACTTAGAGCGCGTTCAACTGCAAATATCGGTCACTGAAAAGCTTATATACGTAATAACATAAAAGCTTATTGAAAATAAAATTCTCTCTCTTACGTTTTTGAAGGTTTTTAAAGCGAGAAATTCTATTGTCAGATTATAAATGTATCTGATATTTCAAAAAATAATAAAATCTTTCAACGCGTTCACGCAGATTACCCTTCGCGCATTTTATACAGATGTAATCGAAGTTAATTAACATTTATCGCGACATTCTGTAGGTACTTAATTATTTACATCTTGAGATAAACTGCGTGTTATCTGTATCCGTAAAATTTTCATGCTTCCTTCCGTAAAGAACCTTACTCCGCTATTTTTACCGCGACTAATATCATGACACGTGGAATCTCACCCATACATTCTGAATCAGCGTTGCTGCCTATAGTCTATAGTCGTGGAATTACTCCTAGAGTAACCCCGGAGTAAGGGGGTAAACTCGTCGTAAGAGGGTCACGAAACATAAAACCACGGTGTGTGTGATAGAGCAGTGGGAGAGGGGGAGGGGGAAGGGGGAGGGGAGGGAAGGGGAACCCACTGGTAGCGCCACTTTTAAGTTATTGCCTCGAAGAGGGGTTCAATGATCCAGCAGTTGGCTGACGTCAGACTCAGGCGATATGAATTACCCTTATGATTACCCTTGTAATTCACTTCGTAATTAAAATGCGTAATCTCGCTTGACCGCGCCCACATTCGCACGCGCGCGCGCATTCACGAAGTTGTTTCGGAGTTTCTGAGGAGTTTCGAAAACGAGATTCGCACGAAAGCCATGGTACAATTTTCACGTCGAACGAGCGGCAGATTACTCGCGGTCTAATTACTTGTCACTGGAAATGGGGTTGGACTGCGAATACCATTCGCGAAGTTGGATCGTTTCGATGTCACTATCTATTCGTTCTACGGATATAAAGTGAAAGGAGCTCTATTATATGGTATCTATAAATATATTCGTTCGGAAATGCTCCTACAAACTTTTTTATAATATTAAAGTTTTACAACATCTTGTTAAATTAATGATAATATTTTATTGAAAGCGAGATTTTATAATTTTAGTAATATTATCTTGAAAAAATTATTTTGATATATAATACAATTATACGAGAAATAATTTGAATGAAGATTTATGTGATTGATATTATATTAACTGAAACGAGTGTTTTGTGTTATATTTTTTAAACAGCATATTTTGTCGTGCATTTTATTCAGAATCGAATTTTATGAATGTAGATAATTTAGAGAATCAACAATGAAAAAAATATTCACACTGAAAGAACGTTTTGCTGAAATATCTAAAAATTTACCTAAATGCAGGTCTGAAAATTGTTGGACTATCAAAATAATTATGTAGAACGCTCGAGATTGCAAGAATATCAAAATGTTTCGCATTGCTCAAGTTTTATATACAAATATTGTAATGGTTCAGTACAATTATTTTCGGATCTAGAGCTAAATTTTCAGATATTTCAGCAAAATTCTTTTTTCCCCATAGTTGATAAAATAAGATGCATTCCAAATATAGATTAAAAAGAGATATAAAAGAGAATTTTTTATTATTATTTATTGGACGAGAATAAAAAAATAAAGAAAATAAATTATTTTTTCACATAATTCCCTGCTACATTAATACTTTTTTGCCAGCGGATAAGTAGTTTGACGATCCTGTTTTTATAAAAAGTAGTAGGTTGTGTCTGCACTGCCTGTGCAGTTAATTGCGCACGAATTTCTGTACACTGGCATCGTCCACGAATCATATTGTCCTCTCGAATCTTCTTTCAGTGATCCACACAAATGATAATCGTATGGAAAGATTTGTCTCAATGCGATTATTATTCGTTTGGGCCGCTAAAAGAATTGGGAGGATTCGAGGACAATGCCAGAGGAATTCGTGCGCAATTGGCTGCAGACACAACCTACTACTTTTTATAAAAACAGGATCGTCAAACTGCTTATCCGCTGGCAAAAAAGTATTAATGTAGCAGGGAATTATGTGGAAAAATAATTTGTTTCCTTTATATTTTTATAAATCTATATATCTCGTTCAATAAATAATGAAAAAAAATTCTTGTTTATATTTCATCTACCCTCGTATAATAAGCTTGCGTAGTACGTTACAGTTGTATACAAAAGTCACGTTGTTAAATGGTCAATCTCCGTACCTTTGCAAAGTTGTGAGGGATTGATTCGAATTTTTCACTAGAAACATGTAAATATTGTATTAGTGTTTATTTAATTCGTTTGTCTTTTTGCCATTTCCCTCACGCTCATTCATCTCTAATATATGGCGGTCTGAAATTGTTCGAATAAAATGAAGGTATTTCGGATAGGCAAATATAAAGTTTCATTTTTTTTATAACTCTTTTTTTCTCATGTCTTCAATCGCATGCGGTTACTACCTGTTTTCCGATGATACGATTTTTTAAAAAGTTACACTGTGACCTGGCGGTCTTTTATTTTACAACTTCTCGCTCTTTTAGTTGAGGCACTATCGCTTGGTATGTCGCGGCTTTGAATCATAATATTCCTATCATAAAGGGCCCCTCGACTACAATATCCGTCGAAATATCTCTATTACATTTCACATTTTTCGAGATGTAACGTTACACACGTAAGGTATCTCAGATATCCCTCTGAGGCACTTTGCGGAAGCCGATTTGCTTTTATCATTCCCGATGCAACGGCTTCGCTGCACCGCATTCAGTCGCTATTGCAATTTGCCTCCAGGCACACCAGTCGTTTGAATGGCATCTAAGCATTAATTTTTTAACCAACCATTTCAAGGCTCCGTGCGCAGATTACTGCCACTCGTATTTATCAGTATATAGAAAAAAAGTACGCATGTGTGCGACCGTGTCGGACTCGTTGCCATGTCGCACATTCTTGCTACCATAAACTGATTCTCTCTCTCTCACTCACACACACACACACACACACACACACACACACACACACACACACACACACACACACACACACACACACACACACAAATATAAAATCTTTATTCG
>NW_017305705.1:429933-439613 GCF_001594115.1 Trachymyrmex septentrionalis
AATGTAAATACCGTAGTTTACTCTATCTATTTACTTTGTACTCCGTTTCATCTCGCATAAAACCTTGGGTAACTTCTCGTATGCCACCACTGGCTGATCCCAAAACCCGTTTTTAAATTTTCGGCGGATAGCATAATATTTGTGGATAACTATTTGAAAGGATTTGAAAGGAGATAAAATAAACATCTGTGTGAAAGACATAATAAAATTTAATACATATCAATAGCAAAAGAACGCTCGGCGAAACAATTGGAAATGATTTTTATAACTGTATTTATATAAAATTGTATCAAAAGAGCATATTGTGCATTTGACTTGCATAATTCATTATTAGCATTTAGTTATATACTAATTGCAAATATTAATATCAAATATAATAAATAAATATTAATTATAGATATTAATATCAATTTTCCCGATTTGCGCATTATGTTCTAGTACGTCGGTTATTGGTCATCAGTTTATGGCTATTTCCGCATCACTAACCGACAACGTAATAATAAGAACGTATCAATGCAGTAATGACGATAATATAATGCTGTCTTTGCAAAAAAGAAAGTCGAAGGAGATTCCGCCGGATCATTCTTCCCGTAGAATACGTTCTTTGAAAACGAATAAAAGGGATTATGCGGTGGATAAACTTGGCGACGATCGATCCGCGTACCACTCGGGCAATGAATCCGTTCTGGCGAACGGACGGAGTCGGGGCGGTTCCTCCTCCTGTCTACGTTCACATCCGTACGCGGCGGACGGGGTGCTTTTCAGAAACACGAATCGCTCTGCCTGTGGTCGCTCCGAAAATAACTCGAATCGCGCTCTCGGCGGGACGAGGACGATGACAAAAAAAAAAAAAGGCGCTTTCTCCGTGCACTTATACATATAGATTTTTCCTTGCCTTTACCAACGCGCTAGTCGCGCTGACTTATTTCACGTACTTTTCGGAATTAACGTGATGCCCGCGCAGTTTCATTAACTCTCCTCGTTCGTGGCTAGAACTCTTTCTCTTTCCTTTTTATTTCGTTTTGCCCTCTGCACGCCATGTTTTTTTTTTGCAGCTGCGGTTTTTCAGTGTGAAAAACTACTCGAAGAATGCCGCTGATAGCGGTGCATAAGTTAATGTTTAAATAACTTCATATTTTTAAGAAAACATTTTTAAGAAGATTATTATTGTACGACATCAAACATGTTTTCATTACAATCGTGTTCCTGGACGTTCAGAACGGAATCTGACGAGAGAGAGAGAGAGAGAGAGAGAGAGAGAGAGAGAGAGAGAGAGAGAGAGAGAACTACAAGGGTTGACTTTATTTGAAATCAAATGATATTTATTGATCGTCGGAACGGGGTATAGAAAGTCAAGAAAAATATTTACTACAAGGATACATCTAAAATATGAAGAACGCACGGATGCACATCTGAAAACGAAGCTACCACGGAAAAAGTCGTTTTACGCGATGTTTGGTTTATGTAAGCTGTTTATCTGGAAAAATGACGTATAAATCGAATCGATAAAATCTCGTTAAAACAAATATCTCTACTTTTTATTCGTACGATACCAGAATTTCATCGGACTTTTACGAAAATTAGTTCGCATAAAGTGGATTACTAGTTACATCAGTTATTTATGCCGACAGAATGCAGGTGATGGGTTTTCATACGGGCCAATGGTTTTTTACTCCACTTCCTCCCTTCCAGCTGTCGATATAACGCGCGCGATATTCCGCTACGTCGGCCGCACTTGGCGGAGAACAGTGAGCGCGCGTGTCGTCGCAGTTCGATTAATAATTAAATTGCAGGATACGCTAATTACGAGCTTGATGCACGGATGTCGTCGCCATTACGCAATTGATCAATTATAGATGCGTTAAAAAATTAAACGCGACGTCTGCTTATTTCGACTTATGTCGGCAGTCGCTAATTGCGGCACGCGTCGAAAAGATTGAATCGCTTAATTAAAGTCATTTATTATCATTAACTTTTTTCACGCTGCAACGTTCACGTACTTACGCGAGGCGATCTATTCTTACATGGAAGAGATTTAAGATGCGCAATGCACTTTCACATGAAATATGGCGAGACATTGCTGTGTACGATCGATTGCGATGCATTATGCGACGTTAAATTTAAGGGAAAATTTTATAGTACTTTTAAAAAGTTTTATGCGCAGTTGTATCGAGAACTAAGTTAACAAAGTAGAAAGTGCGAAGGGAAGAGAGGAAAGGAAGAAAGTAAATACATTTCTTAAAGTTGGGACTTTGGAGGAGAAACGCTGTCTTCTTTGGTCGGCTATTAAATTTTAATATCGTTAATTTAACGTCCTCAATAAAGGTACTCCGTAATTGCGCATTAATTGGAAAAAAGTATTCGCGGTATTCTGTAAATTCGATCATGTGAACAACGAGTGAAGCCCACCATGAATTGTACCGATAATTAGCGCGTATCCCGTTCCCTTTGTCGTCCGATGCAGACCCGTTAGAGATTCATTGGTAAGTAAAAATAACGTCTCATTAAACGTGAACATGCGAATTGTTTGCATAGTAACTCTACATTATTACTGCTTAATATTATTATTTCTAAAATACAGAATTATTATTGTAATAACATATAAAAAAATACAAAAAATTCTAATTCTCATTTGATTATTTCAGTATCAAGTTTAAACAACTAATTAAATCTCTGTGTTCTCTTGGTCGGAAATATGGCATAAATTATTATATTCGTATCCGTCGAGTTGCGAGTAAAATATTTTATTCCATTCGCAATCGAATATTACGGATACAATTGGCTTCAGATTCATTTGGAGTGTCCCCCTCGGTATTCCGATGTAACACCGGGATGTTACAATGCGTTCTAAGCGTAATTGGAATAGATGGTCCGTCCGAATGAGATCTCACGACCGCGCATCCACGATAACCCGAGAAGTTACGTCGTCGCCATCGTCGTCGCTCACAAGAGTCCGCAATTGGAATTCAGTAATTTGCCGGAAAATTTCGCAAGGAAATTAGCGACGCGATAGCGGCGTAGTCACGCCAGCGTGGCACGGCAAAGGAACTTCTCCCCTATGAAAGTGAATAAATTTCTAGCACTCTTCAGTAATCGTACGTGCGCGCACCCTGCTGTTTTTCACACGCCACATTATTTCCACAGAATTTTTTTCCACCGACCGGGTAAATTATCCCGTTACCCCTGCCGGGCGTTCCTTTACCCGTTCACGCGAATATTCTTACTTTTCCTACTTGGGGACGAATTAAAAAGTCGAGATTGCCTCCTCGCGCGCAAATGTACGACGATAAAGGACGGAGGGATGTTGTAATGGGAAGTACGGGAGTCGAACTAGATGCGATTTTTACGCCCGACGTTTTCCTAAACTCGAGAAGTTACAGAATTGGGTCACACAAGTTGAAGAGCACGAGGGCTCTCTCGCACGTGAGGGGACTCGACGCGCTCTTTCATTCCGCGCTCTCTCAATCTTACTCTTTTCTGTTCACCTCCGTCTTCTTGGCGCAGCTGCGATGCACCGTGAAGCCGTGCAGCTGCAACTGCACCCGACATATTTTCGCGTTTCTCATCTTGCCGTCTTCTCTTCGCATGGCTCTTTCCGCACGTTCCTTCTTCCTTCTTAGATCCTCTCTCTCTCTCTCTCTCTCTGTTTTTCTCGTCTTTGTACGACTCTACGACACAATCCCACATGATCAGAAGCAAATACGTTTCGCTATGCGAGACTTGAATCTTCGGGAAGGTCGTTGACTGCGAAATGCAATCGACCTCGTATCAATGGCGCGATTTCGTTATTCGTACGATCGTAGTGTGCGACTTGGTCCCACTGTGAACACGGCCAATACCATCTACGAAATTATTTTTCTTCAACGGAAAATGTCGCGTTACGGAATACTGCGAGAAAAGAATGAGAGAGGGTGACAATTTTTCTCGTGATACCCCGAGATATCGAGATAGTGCGCGCAATTCGCGTCGCATTACGCAATTTAATGAAAAGTATATCTTGAATATACACGGGCGCGATAGGTAGCATCATCTACGATATCGTCGCGTTGCTTCGATCGTAGTTGGATTTACAATTGGTCAATCTCCAACTCTAAACCATAAGCGGAGACTTAACAATGTCGAATTCACGCGAATGAACGAACATGTTACAGTTCCGTACACGATTCAGGATATTACAGTTCGTATCCGTGAGCTTCTTTGTGGCGATGTTACGACGTCGAGCGAACTGCAAAAGCGATGATACGTATATGAATGGAAGTAAGTAATGTATGACAGAACATTTGTCCTCGTAATACAATACGTCCTTTGTTCCAAGAGCTTTCGCCCTGGCGATGTTGTTCAAAAAGTGCCTGCCAATATTCTATACAAAATGTCTGTGATATTCTCAAATTTAGACAGCTTTTGGCTTCGACTCACAGTCGTTGAATAACACTCGACTGTGTCATGTAACATGGCTAAAAAATAAGCTGTAACGTCACTTACGATAGATTTTTATGGGGCAGGTCAATTGTTCTTTTTTGTATATATATTTTTTTAATTTACAATGCGATGAAATATTGCGAACGTTTATTTATTAATATTAAGATGCTAGTAGCATTAAATTGACGATTAATTAATTTAATTGAGAAATTATTATTTCAATTTATGATTGTGTTTTAAGTCGGACAAACGGCGTATAATTTATAGAACTGATAATTATATTTGTATATTCACACATGAATATTACTAAGCACCAAGATCTGCTTTGATCGAAAATGACATTTCTCCTCTTATTCGTATTTATTTACATTAACATGATGATTGCGAATTAATTTATTTGATTTGTTGCCACGTTTAAAAATATTATTATAAGAGTATTTAAAATAGCAATAGCTGTTGTTATACACAAGTATATTGAGTTATCAATGTGTTTATAATTATTTATATTTATAATGTGCATTTACAAAAATACTTAATAAATTATAATTACCTTTTATGTTATACTTTGACATACAATTATATTTTACAAATAATATTCTTGCACAGTGAAAATGATCTAACGGTAAGTGCGCTTAACGAAACAAATATGCTATAATAATTAATCGGTGGTATTAATTATCACATTGGTCTCTCGATTAGATCACAATATAACCGAATATTCATGTTTACAATTAAACTTATAATTATGTAATTAGCGATTGCGTTATTCCTTTATACTTTCTCAAATTTGCAAAATCATATATATATACAATAATATACTGTATATATCATTTATAAACTGGAATTACAACAGAAAAATTGAATTTATCGGGGCAATACGTTACATTTTTTAATCACAATTCTGAACTTGACAATTTTATTTAATTAAAGACTGTATATGTACACCTCTCTCTCTCTCTCTCTCTCTCACATCTACGTGCGATATGTACCTGTATTAACAGTATATGCATTTTATTGCTTTTGTAAAATTCGCAAATTAACATTGATAGTTGTCGCTCCGATATGGTACGCGCTCCAGCACGCTTGCACGTTCCCAAGTTCTCACACACATCGTCTCGCATTCTCGCAAAAGTATATCGAGAGAAATTCAGAATGAAGCAAAGCTTTGGCAATTGAAGCGTGAAACGAGAAGCAACTTTCCTACGCTCCTTCCTATGCTCCGCCGTTCCTGGAGCACCTCCCGAACGCGCTTTAAACCGGACGTGCGGTTCCGCCTTAATATACCGCGGCTATGCCGGCGCGTATGACTGTATGCGCGTGGTCGCGGCAGCTGCCGGAGGGTTAATTTTCCGTATCTATTGTGGCAAAGTTTTCGACGTATCTCGTTATCCAAGACGCAACTCAACAGCCACGGTCCCTTCTCCCTCCGACCGCAATGGTCCGCAATCAAAACCGGCGGGGGTATACCGTCCGACGCGCGCGACGTGCGGGTAGTTCGGGTATGGACTAGCGCGCACTCGGAAAAGCGGTCGGCCTCACGTATCGATCGGCGTCGTGTGGTCACGACGGATGAATTTCGTATGGTCTCGGCAAATGGTAAACAGCAAACGGCGGGGCTTAACTGCACCGCAAAGTTTCCACGTGCAGCGACCCGTATTCTCTGTCTCTCTCCCTCCCTCCTTCTCTCTCTCTCTCTCTCTCTCTCTCTCTCTCTCTCGCGTCCTCTCTTTCTCCCAACCTCTGCGTCTCATTGTTTCCATCTCTGTCTCTCTTGCTGCACAATGCTCCTTTCCCTTTCTCTCTTTCTCTCACATTCTCCTCTCTCGACCGCATGATGGTGCAGCGCGCGGCGGCTGCTGCGGCGTCGCGTGCGTGTGTAAATCCTGCGTACGCGAGGGTGTGGCACTTCAACGTCGCGTGAATATGCATGTGTGCGACACGCAGCGGTTACACGCGTACATGTATGGTACTCGTATAACAGTGCGATGCACTGAGCGAGGGCTCGGCCCTGTTTCTGCATTTTGTTGCCGGCCGGCTACACGCCGACAGTTCCATGGTCTTTATTGGAAATTATTTTTTTATACAGTTGTTTATTATATATGATGCACACGGTGTCAGTGGTGTGTGTTATTAAATGGTCTTTTTGAATAAAATTGTGAAGATATATAGATTTTATTTTAAATATAAAATAATTCAAATTTAAATATACATAATTTTTTAATTGCTAATTTTCCGCCGGCTGTATGGAATTTCAACTCTTCCGCCAGCAATAGGAGTCTTTGAGAAACAGAGCAAATTAATTTTATTATTCCGGATTTTAGAAAAATCTGAAAATATATTCTGATATATTTATGAAAGCTTTAACAACAAGTTTTTACATCGTATAAATCGGATTTATTTTTTTACAGATTTAAATTTATTTACTAGAATTTACAATCAAATATCGATGGTGCCTTTAAGTCCCTATGTTGCTAGCGGAGGATTAAATATAAAATAATCTAAATTATATATATATATATATATATATATATATATATATATATATATAAAATCTAAATTACTCTTTAAATTGTTTCAAGTGGAATCTCACTTTAAAGAGCGAAAATTGTGCCAGGCTTGAAAAAGAGTGGCTCAATTTTCAACTTTTAAGAGTGAGATTTACTCGAGGATTTATTGTAAAAGTTTTATAGAGTATATTTGGATTTTACAAGTATTATGATTATCAAGAAATATTACAATATCGGAGTTTCTTCGTCAAAACAAAATACTTTTCATTATGAATGTGATTTTATTGTTTATTAGCATGCAGCTGATTACTCTTAACATTTTTCTAATTGCTGAGGATAATAAATTACGCAATATACATCTCATTAATGTATTCCAATATTGGAATTTAGCATTGTAAATTGTTGCAGCTAAAATATCGCTTTATTCAACGAATTAAATTCCAAAAAAGGCGATGAATCCTCACATAACTCTCTCTCATTGCCGATTGTGCAAGACGATGACGTCGACAACGTGGTTGTGTTCGAAATCAGCATTCGTGGAGGGAAACGTGCCGCGCGTGCAGCGGCGCGTACAGTCGTGCAGATTCCCGAAATTAATCGACCGCCGATCGTTTCCCGCCGCGTACCTCCGATTATTTTTAATCGGCCATACACGTGTACACCGCCGACCCCCTTTTGGATTGAGTTATCGCGGGGCAGCTCGTTAAAACGCGCCCCTCGCCGCTGCGCCACCGCCACCGTCATCGCCGTTTTTCCGCGACGATTAATCGAGTTTAAATATTTCGGCCCGATTGATTTATCGGTTGAGTCGTAAAGGTAATGTTTGCCACGGCGCGGACAGCGAAAAGTTACGACGATTAAACCGATTTCGCTTTTTGCCGTACGCCGTGCGAACGTAATTGCTGACCGTAGACTGATTTATCGTTGTACCGCACACGTTCGAAGCGGTACAGAGGGCAATATACACAAGGTGTTTCGTGTGCACCGGTTCCGTATCTTAAAGGTTTTATTCCATAATAGAGTCGTAGGGGGAAAAAAAAAAAAAAAAAACTTCGGTCTCATCGAAACTTTTTGAACGAGAATAACCAATGCTGTCTCGTGACTTGGAAGCAGAAGTGCTTCGTAAGATGTTCGTGGTTTTATCTTTTAAGTCGCCGGGAATTACATTCCCAGGCTCTGGTATCCAAGTATTAACATAAACCGAAGGCTAAAGTTTCTTACTTTTTATGATATGGGGATTTTATAAGATGAAACATACTGTACATGTGTACATAACGACAGTAGCACCTACATATACATATATATATATAGACGAGCATAAGTATGCTCGTAATTGGACGGCGATTATCTCCTTTGATATCGATCCGTAATGATCACGTAATAATGAAAATTAATCTAAATTTTGTATCAAGCGATGAAGAGAGTAAATGGCTTTAATTAGCTTTCAAAGCAGTATACGATATATAGATTTCCTAGAAGAGAACGTTCGGCTTAACGAAGTAATTTTTGCTTGACAACACACGGCTATAATTGGCACAAAAGAGATTGGGGAAAATGTCACTGCCATCGCCGAACAGTTTTTGCCTCTCTGTCTTTTCCGTTCCTGATGGACGCGTCTGGCTTTGTTTCTTTCTCCTTCCCCTTGATAAATAATAGCGAACGCGTTAATACGTAATTTCCTGGATACGTAAGTTACTGGATCGATAGACACGAGGAAAGTCAAATGCCAGTGCCCAGGTGCGCTGTATAATTAAGGACGTCGCCAAGTATTACGAGATACAATTGAATTATCCAGCTTGTAACTCGTCTGATAGCGGCTAATTAGCGTCGTCGTGCCCAGGACATTTGTAAACGTCTCGTTGCCGTTTCCGCTACAGATAAATCGGATGACAGGTATAATTAGTTCGTTAATCGCGTCACTACCGCGTATCGCTTTTCGCGATTTTGATTTTCAGTTTTGAGACTAATGGAATAAACGGTTAAAACGTTATCTCACGGCGACGTCAACGCGCATGAATCATCGCGCGTGAAATATAGCATTTCATTTATCGCATTTCGTACTATCCGAAATAAATTACGAACATCGTCCGTTTCTTTTTCTCGACGACGGAATATCGTAATTAATATTTACCGCGCTTCCCAAGGATCTCATTTACATTCGTCGCCGCGCCGGGGTTGCAGGCAGCATTTTAATTCGAGTCGCGTCCGAGTGAAACCAAAAAAGGCCAATCGTTTTTCTACATTCACCTCTCTCTCCTTTCTTCCGCTTAAGCCGGCTGTCTTCCGCTGTCGTTCGTTACAAAAATTACAATGTGCTTATTGTTATGCCAATAGTTGAAAATCGGCTGTCTCTGCGGAATTATGTCGCTTACGCTCTTGAAAATTTTCAAGTCATCACGATTGAAAGAACTAATCGACGTCTGACGATTTCCGTTGTTTAGAGATTGTTTAAGGTTTATCGCCTGCGAGTTGATAAACGAACGTTATTTAGAGATATGAAATGAATACAAGTCTTTGTTTCGTCTCGCTTGCCTGCCCGGAAGTGTTGTAAATGTATAGGATCTATAGTAAAACTGTGATCCCCTTTTTCTCTTCTCTCTTTCTTCGCTGATACATTCGTATGTGTGTTGGACAATCCGATCATTGTCATCAGCGCTGGCGAAATAATACATGAAGCGGAGCTCGCAGCTCGGAAATAAAGCCAACTACAATATTTAATGAATTGGTATAAATGTACTAGAGCGTTATATTTAA